>NC_134550.1:20981480-21153378 GCF_025594145.1 Primulina tabacum
TCAAATTCTTAGGTAGTTAGGGCTGCTTTCGCAATTTCCAAAATCCTAGGAGTTAAATTATTAATTTCCAAAAGTTTAGAGCCCAAATTGCAGGATTCAAAATTCTCGAGGGTTGGAAATGCCATTTGCGAAAACTTAAGGAGTTAAAAGGCAATTTTCGAACTAATGGGGCAAAAATGCGAATTTTCTTGGAAAAATTAGGGTCCAAGCATGTAATTTTTGAAAAAATTGGGAAAATAGTGATAGAAATTCCTTAAGTTTCAACATGAATAGATTTAACGGCGTATTCATCGCAGGAAGGATATTCATTCTAGGTGTAGCTACCTACACATTACTGGATTTGGGAGTTACACACTCATTCATATCCGAGACATTCATCATGCGACTAAATATTATACTCGAGGATTTGGGATTGGGCTTCAAAGTTTCTATTCCTTCCGGTGATCTATATCACTTCGAGCATTGTGAAGAATTTGGAGCTTCGTTTGCAAAAAGATGTTCGGGCAGATCTAGTTGTACTCCCAATGCTTGAATTCAACATCATACTTGGTATGGATTGACTATCATTAAATGGAGCTTCGATAGATTTTTGGCAGAGGTCAGTGTCTATTCGACCACCAAGTGGAAATCTTTTATCTTTGAGTCAGCGAGAAACAAGCAAATGCCGCACATCATCTCCTGCTATTGTGCGAGGAAACTTATGAAGCGAGGCTGCCAAGCTTTTCTAGCATGTGTTACTTCAACACATGTTCTTTCAGTCAGAAGCTAGAGGATGTTGAGGTCATCAGAGACTTTCCTAGCCTCTTTCCTGAGGATGTTTTTGGTATTCCATCGGACCGAGAAGTGAAATTCGCTATTGAGTTGATGTCGAGCACCATGCCAATTTCTAAGGCACCTTATCATCTAGCACCGCCGAGATGAAAGGGCTAAAGGATCAAATTCAAGAATTGCTGGAAATGGTTTTATTCGCCCTAGTTGTTTTTCATGGGACACATCGATATATTGTGAAGAAAAAAGATGGTAGTATGCGATTCAGTATTTATTATCGAGAGCTGAATAGAGTCACCATCAAGAATAAGTATCCCTTGCCTGGAATTGAAGACTTGTTTGATCAATTTCAAGGAGCATCGATGTTCTCGAAGATAGATATTTGTTTTGGATACCATAGTTAAAAGTGAAAGAGTCCGAGGTTCATAAGACGGATTTTAGGACTTGATATGAGCAATACGAGTTCATGGTAATGCCATTTGGGTTGAACAATGCGCCGATGATCTTCGTGGATCTCATGAATCACGTATTTTAGCCGTATCTGGATCAATTCATCATAGTCTTCATTGATGGCATTATGATTTAATCAAAGAGCCGAGAGAAGCATAGCAATCACTTGAGAACGACTCTACAATTGTTACAAGATATAAATTTATACGCTAAGTTCAGCAAGTGCGAGTTTTGGCTCGAGAGAGTGGCGTTCTTAGGCACATTATTTCTAGAGAAGGAGTTGAAGTTGATCCAAGCAAAGTCGAGGCAGTTAGAGAGTGGGCAATACCAAAGAGCGTAACTGAGATCCGTAGTTTCTTGGGTATAGCTAACTACTATCGGAAGTTCATTCAAGGGTTCTCATCTATCGCGGTACCCTTGACCTCTTTGACGAAGAGATGCAAAATTTATTTGGGGATCCGAATGCCAAGAGAATTTTGAGAAGTTGAAGCAAGTTTTTGACTTCAGTGCCAGTTTTGTGAATGCCAACGGGACAAGAAGAGTAAGTTCTTTATATGGACGCTTCAAAACTTGGTTTGAGCGCAATTTCGATGTAAAAATGTCCAAGTTATAGCTTATGCGTCTAGAAATTTGAAAGTCCATGAGAAGAATCACCCGACACAGACCTATAGCTTGCAGCAGTAGTGTTTGCATTGACGATTTTGAAATATTACATATATGGGGAGAAGTGCAAGATGTTCATGGATCATAAGAGTTTGAAGTACTTCTCACCCAAAAAGAGTTGAATATGAGGCAACGAAGATGGTTAGAGTTGATAAAGGACTACGATTGTGATATTAGCTACCATTCGAAAAAATTTAATGTAGTAGCGGATGCATTGAGTCGGAAGACAGCAGCCATTACTCATTTATCACTTCAAAGACCACTGCAGTCTGAGATTCAGCGACTCGAGCTTGCAGTATATGCTAGGGCGAGGCCCCCAATCTTGCTACTATGACAGTTCATTCAACTATGAGGGATAGAATTCGAGAAGGTCAATCTTCTGATGAGCAATTAAAATATGGAGATTGAGAGATGAAGCTAAGGGTCGAAAGCTGTATTCTAAGGAGGATGTCATGGTTTCACACCGAGAACGACTATGGGTTCCTAGTGGCGATTGACTGTGCAAAGTTATTATGAAAGAAGCTCACAACACGCCGTAGTCCATCCATCCTGGAAGCACGAAGATGTACTAGGATCTACAGTTATTATATTGGGGGCCGGGCATGAAACATGACATCTTGTGTGGGGACTCGGACGCTAATCATATTCTTAATCATCGTTGGGAAAATTTAATCAATTATAATAAACATGGTCTAATTTTTTTTAAAAATACAGTATTAAATGCGGAACGTAATGGAATACATTCTAATATACATATCAATATTAAAGTACAAGTCTTGTAATATATACAATCATTCAACTAAGGTTTAACAACTAAATCTCAAGTGTCCAAATCCTATCTCTAATCAAGGTCCGTAGTCTCCACTCTAATCACGATCTCTCTTCATCTCCTCGACCCCGATCCTGTCCCACCTATTGTCATGCACACATACAAACATGACAACAGCCGGATAACTCCGGTGAGAAATATATCCCAGTATAAATCAACGATACATGCAATCATATAAATGTAAAAGCATGTAACAGATATCAGTAACATGTATCAAAATCTGAAACATAACCAATATAAAATCGTCAATCAGACTCGTGACTCCACGTCTCAGACTAGACTCAATCCTAGTCTAGGGATCCCGATTTCCAGACGTTGGTATTCCATATCGAATACCAGTAATAGAAGAAACTCCAATTCTATCCACTTAGATATAACCAAACATCCGGTGTCTTGACCTATCCGTCACAAACTTTGGCACTTTCGCCAAATCACTATCCTGTGAGAATGTGCAATATGCCAGTGACGATTCCATCACTATTTGATACCTATGTCACAAGATCACTCGTCTAATACACGCTTTCTATAAATCAATAGAACAAGCATATCAATTCAAATCAAGGCATACAATAACAGTAAATATGTGATTTAGGGAAACTCAAGTATATCATACTCGAGTCGTTCTCCCGGTACCACATTGACTTATATCTTTCTTTTATTGCAGTTCTTATGACGTTCCTGTCTGGAATTCAAAGTCTCTCAACACTCAATCTGGCAATGACAATATCAATAGTATCATATCAATATACTACTCCAATTCATACCAACTCTGATCAATCTGGATTTAATTCAAAATCATTGGCATAACGGCACAATCTCGATATCCCGATCAATACAACATCAGCAGATAATAATTACAATCCATAACTGATATCCAATACAATCTGGAATCAATTCATAGTTAAAATATGTTCAATATTAATCGATATATTCTGAAAAATTATAACAATTTCATAATCAATCTGTTTCTCAATCTGACTTCGATTCTACGATGTCTAACATGTCAAGAACATCATATATGAATTATATTCGATTCTGACAATATCATTATTTCAAGATATATCAAAACTTGATAAAACTTACGTCGAGTTGTAGCCTGCGTCGATAGAAACACAGTACTGACGTCGGATTCAAAATCAAACGGACGGATCAAAATATAAAGGCGTAAGGATTTCACAATCTTTTTCTCGTTTCCTTTCTTGTTCTTTCTCTGGTTTTCGTGCTGAGCAAATGAATTATACATATATATATCCCATTTGCATGTCTAAGCAACGTGTTAACTTTTCCTCAATTCTGGTTGGCGCTCGGGCGGTCGAGAATTACCGCCCGGGCGCGGAATGTTCTGCCTGCACTTGTTATGCATTGGCGCTCGGGCGGTCACAAACTACTGCCCGGGCACCACATCTTCTGCCCGAACATAATCCTATTGAACACTAGCGCTCGGGCGGTCAAAAACTACCGCTCGGGCGCCAAACTCTCTGTCCAAAATCCATTCTTGTGATGCATTGGCGCTCGGGCGGCCCTTTTCTACTGCTCGGGCGCCAACAGTTCTGTACAAAATATGCACCCTTCATATGCTTTGGCCAATCTGGTCTCGGAATAGCCCGTCTATAATCCTATCAATTCAAAATCAATAATCTCAGATTAATCGAATGCAAATCTCGGGCATTACATCTTGAGTTTTGTGTCCTAGTATTTAACATGCAAGCAAGTTAAGGCTGAGTATCAGAGGCCAGCCGGTAATCTTAAGCCACTTCCTATTCCCGAGTGGAAATGAGAGAATATTACCATGGATTTTGTGGTGGGATTGCCAAAGACTATTAAGGGATTCAATGCCATTTGGGTTATAGTTGATTGTCTTACAAAATCAGCACATTTTCGATCTATCAAGACGACATTCATCATGACACAGTATGCAGAGCTGTATATTCTAGAGATTGTCCGACTGCATGGGACTCCAGTGTTTATCATTTCTTACAAGACCCAAAGTTCACGTCATCTTTCTGAAAGAGTCTACATGCAACGACGAAGACAAAGTTGTTAATTAGTACAACATTCCATCCTCAAACCGATGGTCAGTCTGAAAATGTGATTCAAATTTTGGAGGATTTACTCCGAGCTTGTGTGATTTATTTCCAAGGATGTTGGAAACCGAAGTTACCTCTAGTGGAGTTCACTTATAACAATAGTTACCAATCGTCTATAGGAATGGCTCCTTACAAGGCACTGTATGGAAGGAAGTGTAGATCACCCATATATTGGGATGAGTTTGGTGAAAGAGGGGAATTTGGTCTGGACTTGATCAAGCAAACAACGGAAGTGGAGTTGCCACCGATGCTAGCTGGAGTACACAATGCGTTTCACATCTCGATGCTGCGAATGTAAATGTCAAACCCTTCACATGTACTAAATTATAAGCCTTTACAATTGAATCCAAACATGTCATATGAGGAAAGACCTACACAAATTTGGATACGAAAGAAAGAAGAATCCGAAACAAGGTTATTAAAATGGTCAAAGTCAAGTGAATAAATAACTCTGAGGAAGAAGCTACTTGGGAAACTGATAGGGACATGAGGAGTCGTTACCCGGAGTTATTCGGTAAGTTTTAATTTTTAGGAAGAAATTTCATATAAGGGAGGAAGGAATTGTAAGGTCCAAAAATACGATAACGTAACCCAACAGCATGCAAATCTAGAGAAAATAGAAATTGACTAATTAAATGGTTTTAATGGCATGAATTAATTATGATATGCATGTTTACATGTAATGATTTTTATTTTAGAATGCATAAAACTGTGTTTTTAAAGAGTATTTGAGACGTGATCGATTAACAGAGACCGGTGACCATAGGAGGAAAAATATTTTATTAAATGATTATTTTTAATTTTTTAATGAGTGGTGTATTTTAATTGAAATTTTTGAAAATGGTGTGTTTCGAGGTGTTTTTATATGTCGAGTCGTATTTTTAAACCGTATTTAATTTTCGACGAAAATATGAACTTTGCGAGAACTCGGCTAATATGTTAACAAAACTTCCTAAACAAAATATTTTAAATATTAACTAATGGGCTTAATGGATCTATTATACTACTTTAATGGACCTAATATTATACCATGTGTTTTAATTAAAATAAAAAGCAAAAACCCCTCACCATAAACCTCACAACTCTCGCCCCCTCCCCCTAAAATAAATACTAGGACTCCTTCGTCATCAAATACACACACCACACGAAAGCTTTGAAGGAGGAACTCATGATTTTGAAGGAAAAAATTCAGCAAGGGTCGTGTCTCCGCCAACGTTCCTCGCATCGTCAAATTTTTTTGTCCGTAATTAACGCAGAGGCACGCCTTAATCTTCTTTCAAACATCTTTCACACCATATTATGTATGTTTGATTATCTTTTACAAATGGTATATTTTCGTTTTTATTTCTATAAATGCACAAAAATAGAGTTTGCTTTTTTAAAAAACTCTTCTTAATGATGCACAAAGGGGCTGCCATGGTAGGAGAACTTTAAAGGATGTATTTCCACATGTTTAAGGACCCAAAGGAGCATGGTTGAAGCCTAGACAAGGAGGAAAACTATCTTGAACGAAAATTGTATGTTTTGAGGACTAGGGTTTTTGGTTAGGAGTCCTTGAGGGCCACGCCTTCCAGCAGCTATCAAGGCATGACTAGGAGACCTAAGGGAGCTGTGTGATGGTCCTAAGGTGGCTTCACAGTGGTTGGGATGATGGCTAGGGTGATCGCGTGAGCTTGGGGCCGCGTATGGCTTGGAGGGTGACTGGTTGAGGTGTTGGCTTCTAGGGCTGCTAGGTTCTCTCCAGCAGCATGTTTTGGATTTGGTGTAGGTCTGAGGAGGGTCAAATAAGGTCTAGACATGGTGGCTAAGGGGCTGTAGTTGAGGCAAGCTAGGGATCGAACCAATTAGGGCTAGGGTTTGGTGTAGAAAATTTTAGTAGGTTCCTAGGCTGGTATATGGGTCTTAATTGGCTTGAATTGGGTTGATTATGGTTTAGTTAGATATTACTAAGCTATGGATCAAGTTTGCTAAAGTTTGGTTAAGTTTTGAGTCCATACGAGTCAAAACTGGGATATACTTCTAAGTTTAAAAAAGAATTGAAAAATTAGTCGAGAAGCTTAATTTTACATCTAAGAAATATTTATGGATGTATTTAAGGTAATATGTTAAGTTTCAAATGACTTGGGTCGTCGTTTCAAGGTCTAAGGATAAATATGGGAAAGTTAGAGTTCGAGGGGCAAAACGGTCATTTTAAATGTTATACTATAACGTACCGTACTTTTAAACTATTTTAAAATTTGCGAAAAAATAAAATTTTCTTAAATAAATAGTAATCATTCAAATTGCAATAAAAATCACCTGTTCGTCTAAAATATTTGCAATAAAACAACCACAACCAAAATTTGCAAAAGCACTTGTTTAAACATCGTAAACAATATCATGAAATCAGGGTATTTGAAACAAGCATCAAGTTCTTAAAAACATAGGTGGTCCTCGAGTTTAGCATCCTGCGCAGACCGGGCCGGCTCATTGGTCCACACCCCTCGTCTCCTCATACTCGTCCTCACTGCATCGATCAAGTCTAGTGAGTCTAAAGACTCAACATGTATAAACTGGAGACAACAAGTAATACGTAACAAAATCACATGCAACTTAAAAGTAGGACGTACATACATAAATTTGAACGTACTAATATAAACATAGACGTGCCATCATCATAAAAATTTTCATAAACATACTTGCATCATACATACTTGAACATGCATAACATCATCATTTTGCGTAGATATATGTTTCAAAGAAAGTGACCCATACATAAATGTGCCTAATCAGACTAAAACATTGTACTGGGCTGGCTGGGAAAATCCACTACCACATACATGAGATCCCCAGTCATGCTTTATCGGGTGGATTGGTCCTTGGTCATTCTTTACCGCTTTCCAATCCTGATCTAAACCCGGTCATGATTTACCGGGGTGGAGAGGTCCTTGGCCACGTTCACCGACTTCCAAACCCGTTCATAATTGGTCACAAGACATTTAGCATACCTCAAAAACATAAAATATATTTTCCTTCGCACGTCGAACATACTTACATGGCGTTGAGGGATTCTTTGGATCTCGCCTGGGGCCACTGCTGCACATACTAATATGAGTTCAAGCTCTTATCTTTCATAACTTAGACGTATTAATCATGCTCACCCACAAAAAGGACAAATTTCTTATGACGTTCTAAATCTCTCGGTACTTGACCTCGTTTAATCATCGTACTAAACTATGACATCGAACCCAAAACAAATCCCAATATTTACCCAAACATGGAGGACACGGACCCCTTGTACACATCCGGGTCTGGGTCTGTATAGCCTCTGAAATTTAACCTAAGAAATTAAGAAAAGCACGGACCCCATGTCAGGGTCCGGCTCCGGGTCCGTGTAGACACAAAAATTTCACACCACAAAATAAACAAGGGCACGGACCCCGTGTCAGGGTCCGTCTACGGGTTTGTGTAGACTCTGAAAAATTGCACCCAAAGAAAATCACTACACTTGTGGCTTAATCTTCCTAACTCGATCGTGCGGACCGTGAACCAACACCTCGAGACCCATCCTAGGATGCTATGAAAATGATTCAAACTCCCCGGACGCCTTAAATAATGATACAAATCATATAACGCAACTCAAACCGTGAACACGCTATTTTGACACCAAAATTCTTCCTACGACTTCTAGTGCAACCAAATGGCTATCGACACAAACGAACACCAAAAATCATCCCAACATCATACTCACAATACTTAAACACAGCAGTGATCAGCCAACGGTTCCCAACGAAGCTTGCAACAAATAAAATTCAAGAACACGTCAAGAACTCATTTTCAGAAAATTAATAGTTTGAGCAGTCCCACGAAAACAATCATAACTCACTAGTTTCTTGTCCAAAAATTACGAATTTATTGTCAAATTGAAGGTATCAAAAAGTACTACGTTTTATATGTTGAACATTTTTCCAGAAAATCGACCGAAAAGTCGCGGTATTTAAAATGACTGCAAATTTTGAGTTTCCAGATCTAAAAACGTTTCAAAATCGATCCAACCAATTTTTTCTCAAACTTTGTACAAAATACATGAATTTTTATACATAATAAACACAAAAAATAACTATGATGAGATCGATGCATGAACGAAATAATATACATGCCTTTTGATATTTGAAATAACAGAAACAACGATACCGAAGTGGGAAATATGCGAAGGTTGATCCGGGATGAACATAACACGATTTTCTTGAAGAAAAGCGACGAAAACTTGTTTGAAATACCGAGGAGAGGGGCGGCTGCTCTTGCACTAAGAGCCCTAGGTTTTGCTCTCAAAAATTTGAATTGAAAATGACGGAAAAAATGTGTGTGTATCGTGTAGGTGTGTGTGTTAAAGTGTGTGTGTGCGTGTGTTTTGTAGGTAATTAGGGGTAATTATGTGCTTAATTAATAATTAACAACTAATTAAAATACTAACCTACCTCTAACTTCAAATAAAATCTCTTTATTTAAAATAAAATGTACAAATGACAAATCTTTAAAACTTTAAAGTCATAAAATCGTCTAATAATTAAATTAGGCTTTTGAAATACTAAAAATTTAATAAATAATTTAAAATGCCCCAATGCTACTTAAAATAAAATACCACATTTAAAATTGCCAAAATCGTTGCCGGTCTCTTTCCTCGATCCAGCGTTGAATAATCGCCTGAAACATGAAACTCATGAAAAAAATTTAACGTGCATCACATAAATATATTGCAATTTCACAAATTATGCATCACTAATTTCACTTTAAACTTAAATAGATAATTTAACAATTTAAATAAATGAATGGATTTTACGTGTACTGAGTTTGGGCTCTACAGTTCCTCCCCCACTTAAATAAATTTCGTCCTCGAAATTAAGTCTTACTAAACAACTCTGGGTATTTACTATTGATCGTTACCTTGTTTAGTTCTCGGTGATCGATACACAACCTCATGCTCCCATCCTTCTTCTTTACGAAGAGCACTGGTGTGCCCCATCGTGAGAAACTAGGGCGGATGAATTCCTTGTCTAGGATCTCCTGAATCTGCTGCTTGAGCTTTAAGATCTCAGCTAGAGCTAAACGATACGGTGCCTTTGAGATGGGCACAGTGCCTGGCACAAGGTCACTGAAAAACTCCACCTTTCACTGGTTGAAGGCCTGTTACGTCATTAGAAAGACGTCAGGAAAATCTCTGACCACTGGTACATCAGATATCGACAGAGTGGGTGCGTCAGGCGCTAAAACAACGCTGGACAAGAAAGCCTGACAACCCTTATAAATAAGTCTCCATGGCTGCATGCAAGAGATCATGTGAGAGAAACTTCTCCATCTATCTGACTCAAAAAAGAACTGCTCCATGCCCAACGGTCTTACCAACATTGTCCATTTTTGAAAGTCAATAAGAACTCTGTTCTTCGTCAGCCAGTGCATCCCCAAGATGATGTCAAACTCTGTCATCGGCAACACGATTAGATCGGCATACACTAGATGACCTTGCAGTTCGAGATCGATGTCTCTGACCACGCTAGTAGCTGATAATTCTTCCCCTAATGGGACTGTCACTGAATAGCTCACGTCGAGTCCAATAGTCTTGACGTCCAAATGATTAGTGAAAGTTTCTAAAATAAAAGAGTGAGTGGCCCCTGAATCTATCAAAGCCTTCGTGGCTACCCTCTTTATGAAAATATTTCATGAGAGACGTTATCACAACACACAAACTTATATCCAAAAATTCTAATCTTAACCTCAAGCACAGTAGAAAAATCTATACACAAGTCACCAACAATACTAACTAGCACACTAATAATCCCAAATAAAATTCGAAACATGCATAGAAAAATAATGCGGTGCTGAATTAATTGAGTTACCAGTCAACAAGGATGCGTCTAGGTTCGCCTCCTCTGCCTGCATGGCGAACACTCTACCCTAGGTTGGCTGCCTCCACTGTGGGGAATCTCTCAGCATATGATCATTGGCTCCGCATTTGAAGCACTTGCCCGATCCCCATATGCACTGTCCCGGATGCTGGCGGTTGCACTTCGGGCATACCAGGTGCTCTCCCGGCCGCTGAGGGGCTTTCTGCTGAAGAATAGGACCATTTCCTTTCGGCGGTCCCTAAAATGGCCTCTTCCCTTGTTGTCCTTAGAAAGGCCTCTTAAATTGGGGTCGTTGTTGTTGCTGCTGCTGCTGGGGTGCCTGATAGGGCCTCTTGCCCTGCCTATCACTCTCGATGTCCCTTTGAACTCCCTGGTCAGGCGGGAACGTACTTCCTCAGTGAATTTGTGGGGACCCGAACCTAATTCATCTTCTTAATCATTATTAGGATCATTTAATTAATCTGTGTCCAAATTTTTTCTTTAAAATACAATGCGGAAACGTAAAGTAATCAATATGATATAATTATTAACATAAAGTACAAATCATGTACAACATATGTTTATCGCAACTAGAGTTCAGCCACTACATCAAGTACTGAAAATCAATCTACTCTAAGTCCGGATCTCCACACTAATCTTGAATCTCTCATTCTCTTCGTGACCCTGATCCTGTCCCACCTGTTGTCATGCACACATACAAACAAGACAACAGCTTGATAACTCCGATGAGAAATACATCCCAATATAAACCATGTAAACATGCAGTCATATAAAAGCATATATAAAAGCATGAAACACATATCCATATCCTGTATCAAATCAAAAGACATGTATCGATATAAAGCTGTAAATAAAACTCTGGACTCGTCATCTCAGACTCGACTCATCTCTAATCTAGGGATCCCGTTTCAGGAGATTGTCTCATATATCAAATCTCAGCGATAGAAGCCGATCCGCTCCTAAGCAAACATCGATATAAATCAAATATCCAGTGTCTTGACATATCCGCCAATGACTTGGCATATCCTGCCAATGACTAGGCATCTCCGCCTATGACTCAACACATGCTTAGCTATAAATCAATAGAATAAGCATCTCAATCTCAAACATTGCAACATATCGAGTCAATGAAAATTAAGTATGTGATTTTGGGAAACTCAAGTTAAATCAAACTCGAGTTGTGCAATCCCGGACCGACATCGATTTATAACTTTATTTCTGTTAATCTGATTCTGTCGAAGTCTCGAACTCAAATCTGTCAATACTCAATCTGGCAACGACAATAACGAGGAGTACATTATCAATACCCCAGTCAATCAATAGTGGATATAATCAGAACTGAATCAAATTCTGTTTCAACCGCATAACTGTACAATCTTAATATACCCAGCAATACAAATCAATAGATATCAATTTCCCACAACTCATAATCGATACAACACAAATCTGATATCAAATCTCAATCAAATCAACTCAGAAAATCATAACAATTCTACACGGTATCCGTTCTTCAATCCGGTTTCAATTGTACGATGTCTAACATATCAGAAACACCATGTATGAATCATATCTTATTCTGGCAGTATCATAATTTCAAATGATAACAAAACGTAACAAAACCTACGTCTAGTTGAAGCTCTCGTCGATCGGAACACGGTACTGAAGTCGAATTGAAAATCAGACGGACGAATCAAAATATAAAGGTGTAAGGATTTGACAAGCCTTTCTCGTTCCTTTTCTTTTGTTTCAGCTGAAGGAAATGAAGTGTATATGTATATATATATCCTAAGCTGCATGCCTTGGACACTTGGATATTTTTCATATAAATCAGGCGGTGCTCGGGCGGTTGTAATGTACCGCTCGGGCGCAGAATGTTCTGTCCAACATTTTCTTGCATCTCGATCGGCGTTCGGGCGGTCACAAATTACCGCTCGGGCCCCACATCTTCTGCCCGAAACATATTCTTGTTGCACTTTGGCGCTCGGGCGGTCAAAAACTACCCCTCGGGCGCCAATAGTTCTGCCCAAAAATTACATAATTCATATGCTTTGCCCAATTTGGTCTCGGAATGGTCCATCTATAATCACATCAGTTCATAATCAATAATCTCATATTAACAGAATCAAAATCTCGGGCATTACAGAATTACTTGGAGTAGAAGACCTCCTTAAAACCATCCCAGGTCACTGACACTGAAGCCCTCTCCCACCAAAGTATGGCGTCTCCTGTCAGCAGGAAAGTGGCACACATGATCCTGTCTGCGTCCTGCAGATCCAAAAAAGCGAGGATTATCTCGATGGACTTAATCCATCCTTCTGCTATCAGCTGGTCAGTGCTCTTCGAGTACTCCTTAGGATCCATCCTCCTAAACCTCTCGTAAACTGCCTCCAGTCTGGGCCTCGCCCCTGTATGCACTGTAGCTTGGTCCCTGCAAACTGTGTGAAGAACTGAGTCATCCCTGCAAGCATCTGAGCCTGCATATCCGAGGGTGGTTGGTACTACTTAAATTATAATTCACCCAAGTGTAGGTTGTCTGCAAGTAATATATTTCGTAAGTACGAGATCGATCAACAGAGAGGTATTTTAAGTTTAAATTTATTAATTTATAAATTACCAAATGCAAGAATGAAATTTACAATTTATAAATTTGTCAAGGCTCAAAGATTTATTCTTGGTTTATGTAATATTGTTTAACTAAAATTAAAACAAAGGAACCCACCATAAATAATGGTTCCAAGAAAATTAAATATTTAAACACATGCATAATATAAAATAGTTCCCACTATATAAAAAATATCGATTTAACCGATATTTTATATATGATCCCTATGATTATATATATAACTGTATAAATATATAATTGCATAAAGTAAATATTAAATTAAATTATTATATTTCATTTAGAATAACCGGCAGAGCCACGCTATTACCTAAATAAAATATATGATTTAATAAGTTAATTGCGGTAAATTAAAAATTAGTTGCGGGAAAGTAAAGTTAGATGCAAAAAATAAAAGTTAGTTGCGGGAAAGTAAAAGATAGATTGTTAGATGTTAGTATTAAATCATAATATTGCATTTAGAACAACCGACAGAGCCATGCTATAGTCTAAATAAAATATATGATATATATATATAATATAACAATAACAATAATTGATGAAATATTTATTCTATCAAAATTAAACAACAAATCAAGATAAACACTTCAATGATATCAAGTATTTGATGTAAATTGATAACAATAAATAATTCATTTTTATACCTACAATAAAAAGAAGTTAGCTAAATGAAAAGAAATATAGAAATAATATACAAAATATAAACAATCTTACTTCACCAAGAATTCATCCTCTTCATCTTGACAAAATAGATTTAGCTTGCCATGAGCTTACTTTTGATCAACACTAAAATCATCACTCATAGATGGGAAAATGAAAAATATATTAGAACTTAGAACTTTTATACACACACTATATTTTACAATAGGATAGAATGATTCTCAAGCTAGCACAAGGCCTCTATTTATAGGCCAAATGAGATAAATGGTCAAAATTTTTTATTAATGCCATGTAGTTGTAATAATAGTTTTTGTTTCCTCAAACTTCAATTCCATGGCCCTTCTTTCAATGCTATGTTCCAGGACTTTAATCTCCTAATTTGACTTTGCTCAAAACAGCAAACATGTAGAGCATTGTCTGTAGATGAATTTGGCTATTTGGTTAACCTCATTTGGTTAAATGTTGAATTATTTATGATTTTTTTACTATAAGTTGGTTATAGTAAAAGTAAATCTGTCATCTTTTTGATATTTGCACAATTTGATCATTTTTATGTAGGCATTCATGTCTTCTGCAAAGTCATAGATAATTTCTCAAGGATTCCAAACATGTTTGAATCACCTCCATTTGAATTTTGTAGCCTGAGTTATCATTATTTTACCAACACGTAGAAAACTTGAAAATAAAACATATTTATTAAGACATTTAAATATAAACAAACAATACTAAAATAACATAATTTTATAATTTTAGTAAAACTTAAAATTTAAAATACTGATTTTCACATATAATAAATTATTAATTTTAAGTTTTATCACACCCCACACTATCTTATTACTAGTCCCTTGGTAATAAAATAAAATTTATCAGAAAATCACAAGCTAGATTCTTTATTCCTTTTATATATTCAAATATACAAACATATTCATTTTGAAAACAAAATCATATACCGATTTATAAATATATATATATATATTGTTTAATATAATAATATATAATTAGATGTGTTTTTATTATTATTTTTTCACATAATATATAAAGTAACAATATATATATAATTTTTAAATTTTTTATAATAATATAGTCAAAAAGATAATTCATACCACCTACCATAACATGTATAATATCAAGAATATTATTGTAAAAGCATCAACTCCATATTTTTTTAGGTCAAAATATTTAATGAATAGCTAGTTTTCAATCATGGAGTTGGAATGAATATTAATTCTCATTGAAAAAGGCTAAATATTAAAATAGACAATTAAATAAACCAATATTGAAAACAAAATAGGAAAATTTACAAAGAATGAAATCCCCTTATTTTTCCTTTAAATAACGTGACTGGAAAATTTTACAATAACAAAAATTTTTTTATTCAAACATTCTACCATAAATGTCTATATATATAAATATTTTTATAACGATACATCCGACTACCTTTGAAACTTATCTACCACAAACAAATATTTTTTTATAATTTTTTTGATACATTGATAATACATCAATCAAATCTATAAAAAAATTACAATGAATAAAGTACTTTGCAGCCCATTATTTATTTACTTTTTTTTATAAATATTTTTTTTTCTCTTTTTTTCTAGGGGGGTTATATTCTTGTAATTAACCATTTTTTAATAATCAATAAAAGTTTATTAATTGTTTTCTCATTTCTCACCACTTACTCACAAAAGATGTGTGAGTATATATTATACTTTTACAAAAAGAATTATTTCAATTATACATGTTAACAACCATACAAACCATATCTTTTAACTATATTCTCATAAAATTTTTAGAAATTATTTTATTTGAAAACACACACACAATTATACATATAAATAAATAAACACATCTATTATATATTTTATATTAATTGATAAAAAATATATATATTGTAGTCTTTAATTTGAATATAATAAATATTAAAATCTAGCGTATTGTGCTTTTCCAATAATTATTAACTAATGCGTCTCAGGTGCATTTTACTGACACCTTACTCGACATTGAACTGAAAATTATTATCATTATTACTATATATAAGTATATATTTTTATTTTCATATAAAAAAACTAAGAGAAGAATAAGAGGAGATTATTCATACCTTAAAAAAAACATTATAAACATACCGTTGAATCACAAGTTTAGCATCACATGAATTTTCTTTTCTTACTGTTGGATGCTAGCCAATTAAGTTGAGATAAAAATGGATCTGGTTCATGACTAAATCCTTGCAGTAAATCAATAAAATAACCTTCACTTGTATCAGAAACTAACATCAGTCGTGAAGCTAATGAAATAAATCCCTTGTAGGGCCCAGGTCCGATATCTAATATTAATAATTATAATTGTAACAAAATAAACGATTTAGTAAAATACATAATCTGTGGTTCACAAATCCACATAAACATCGTCAAAATAATTTAAAAATATCAAATGTTTGAAATATAACATGTCAAAATAAACTTGTAAGCCAAAGTAATCCCAACATCATCAAATAGCTCATAAGACCCGAGAATCCACTCTAACTCGTATCTCCTCGCCTGGAGCTGGACTATGGCATCCCAAGCCTCGCCTCACCTACCGTCAAGCACATGAAAACAAGAGGTAGCCGACGTGCCGGTGAATATAAACCCAATATGATAAAATAAATAACATATGAGAATATAATTTTCAAAATAGTTCATATAAATTCATAAAGATGCAATATAATGCAATGCATGATCAGAAGCAATGAGCTATCAATAAATCTCAAGATCAAGTGAATCATCTGGTCATAGGGTACCCAAGGGAATAGAATCACCCAGCAACATCAACGACTCATCTGCTCAGGGTGGGGTGCTGTGTTCTACAATCCAAAGACTATGGTGCGCCTATAGAGAGTGTTCAGGCCACATCAGTGACCTCCGCATACACTATGCCAACTCAACTATTGCCCCATACGTCCAACAAATCAATTAATCAAGGCGACCTCCGCCATATCAAATCTGAATCGAAAAGTGGCTCAATATGCAATGTAACGATGCAAATCAATATCATCATCTCGATATCATGTTAAACTCATCTCAAGACAACAATCATCATCAAATCACAAGTAATTCATCGAGCCATAAAATTTTTAATTTAAAATAAAAGTTATACTTTTACCTTGTATGTTACCGATCGTAACATACCTTTCAAATATTATCAAAAGAAGATCAAAATGTGTAGTAGAGAAGTTTTGAACATCTGAAGTATATTATCTCAAGAACTCGGATTATTTATCAAAACAGAGCAGTTTCTGTAGAAAATTCATAATTAATTCAGTAGTGCTTCAAATCAAGATCTGTAAATTGTATATGCAAGAAAACGCAATGCCCAAAAATTCTTTTTCACAAATTTTTGTCAAATAAAGTCGTTTAGTCAGTCGTTTATAATCTGAAACATACAACATCATTCCCACGAATTAAGCGTCAATACATTTCTGGCACACTTTAGTATTTTGAGCACAACTTCCTCAATGTCCAATGAAGCAAGCCAAGTTGGTATCATTTCGAAGACAAAACAATGTTCTATTACTTTCATTGGAACATCAAATCCATAATCTCAACCGATTAATACCAGAATTTGAATAAACAGAAGGCATGTACACAAATATGCACCAACTCGGAATTTCAGACCAGTTTTAGTAAAAATCACATATCTCTCTCCTATCTTCATGGAATTGAGTGATTCAAGAACCAAATCGAAGCTAACTCGATTGTCTACAAGTTTTATGAAGACCATAACTCCAAAATCCAAACACAACTGTCCCATATTCTCGAAATACAGAAGGTATAAAAACCGTTCATTGCACATAAACAAGAAACCATTCTCATATCCCTTTTAATTCAAACCAACTTAAATACAACATCTTCAACATCTTAATATCTCAAATATCAACTCAAATATCAATTCTAAACTTCAACCCATTTCCAAACTTGAACAAAAATCGGAAAAAATTACATCCTTGTGAAGCCCGTGATGAGAGGATCACAAATCTACCTTCATTTCATAATTTTCTTGAGCGAATCTCCCTTAAATTGAAGAAAAAATGTATAAATGGAGAGGAGATGGAGGAGGATTTGCGTGAAAGGAAAGAAAATAATTGGTGAATGAATGGTGGAAGTTAAAGTGAGCTTAAAAAATCAATTTTCGCGTCTGTTAGCACTGCAACGCCACTTTTTAGCGCCTCAGCGCCAAATTTTCGTAACTCTAGCGCCGCAGCGCTACTATTTTAGCACCGCAGTGCGTGAATAGTAACCTCGTGAACAATATATTTTTTTATTCAATTTTTTTTAAATTTTGGGCATTACAATTCTTCCCCTCTTAAAATAGATTTCGTCCTTGAAATCAAATCATCAATTTCAAGTCTACGATATAATGATCAATACTTAAAATAATACTGAGAATAGAAGCATACTGCATTTGAATAACTCTGGATATTTATGTCTCATATTGTCTACTAATTCCCAAGTTGCCTTCTCGACACCATGTCTGTTCCACTGTACTTTAATCAACGGTATCAATTTATTTCTGAGTTGCTTATCTTTTCTGTCTAGAATCTGAATCGGTCTCTCAATAGAGCTCAAAGTCTGATCTAACTCAACCTCGTCAGGTGGAAGTACATGAGAAGGATATGGATGATATTTCCTCAACATAGACACATGAAAAACATCATGAACGCTTGATAATGCAGGAGGAAGAGCTAATCTATAAGCCAAATCACCAACACGTTCCAAAATCTCATACGGACCTACAAATCTCGGTGATAATTTTTCATTCTTTCCAAATCTAACTGTACCATGAAAAGGAGATATTTTCAGAAAAACTCTGTCACCTTTCTCAAAAATCAATGGTCGTCTCCTGATGTTTGCATACTTAGCCTGTCTATCCTGAGCAGCTCCCATACGACTCTGAATCAATTTCATTTTCTCTGTCATATCTCTCATCATATATGGTCCTACAATTGGTGTTTCAGATAAATCGTCCCAATACAAAGGATATCGACACTTCTTGCCATATAGTGCTTCAAATGGTGACATTCCAATGCTCACTTGATAACTATTGTAAGAAAACTCGACAAGTGGTAACGAATCCTGGCAACCAATACCAAAATCCATCACTAGAGCTCTCAGTAATCCTATAATGTCTGAATAGTACGTTCTGACTATCCGTCTGTCTGAGGATGATATGTTGTGCTCAAATGAAAACGAGTACCAATGGCCTCTTGTAAACTCTGCCAAAAATGAGAAGAAAATCTGGGATCACGATCTATTACAATGGACTTAGGAACACCATGCAATCTCAAAACTTCTCTGATGTACAATTTGGCCATCTGATCATGCCTATATGTCATCTGATAAGGAATGAAACAAGAAGACTTGTTTAATCTGTCAACGACAACCCAAATTGCATCGCAACCTTTCGAAGACTTCGGCAATTTCGTGACAAAGTCGATGGTGATATGGCCCCACTTCCATTCTGGAACCTTAAGGCTATGCAAAAGACCTCCTGGTCGCTTCGTTTCTGCTTTCACTTGTTGTCAATTCAAACTACACTGAATTTACTGCAATAAGCATCACACAAAATCAGCATCCTCAACTCTGAAATATTAAAAACTGCAATACGATCATTCACAAAAAAATACCCTTATTATTGACCTGAAATTCTGATCAATGTCCTGATCTGACGAGTTCAACTGATTTCTGAATGCTTTGATCTAACCTTTGGGCCTCTTTAATTTTTACAAACAACTCTGACTCTGCCTGAATCATAAATACTCTAACAGGTTGAGTATCTACCATAAAATCCAGATCAGAAAGACAACATTCTTCTACTAGATCAGATACACTACTAGTGATCATGGACATATTGCATAATTTTCTGCTCAATGCATCGGCTGCTGCATCAGACTTGCCTGGATAATATTTTATTTTGCAATCATAGTCTTTCAACATGTCTAACCAAAGTCTCTGTCTCATGTTCAGCTCTGCTTGTGAAAAGAAGTTTTTCAAACTCTTATGATCAGTGAATATCTCAAATGTCTCCCCATACAAGTAGTGATGCCAAATATTTAGGGCAAAAACCACTGCTGCTAGTTCCAAGTCATGCACTGGGTATCTAGACTCATATGGCTTCAACTGTCGAGAAGCATAGGCAACAACACGGCCATGCTGCATTAATACACAACCCAGTCCTTTATGTGAAGCATCAGTGTGCACTGTAAATCCTCCTACACCTGATGAGATAGTCAGAACTGGAGCACTAGTCAATCTCTGCTTAAGTTCAACAAAACTAGCCTCACATGCCTGCGACAAAATAAATGGTGCATTCTTTTGTGTCAGTTGGGTAATTGGCCTCGCAATCTATGAGAATCCTTCAATAAATCTGCGATAATAGCATGCCAAACCCATAAAACTGCGTACCTCAAGAACTGATGCCGGTCTAGACCAATTGATGACTGCCTCAACTTTACTCGGATCAACTGATATACCAGTACTTGAAATCACATGTCCAAGGAATACCACTCTATCCAACCAAAACTCGCATTTGGATAATTTCGCATACAACTTTTCAATTCTCAAAATTTTCAAAACAACTCTCAAGTGCTCGGCATGCTCAAATTCAGATTTTGAATAAATAGGAATATCATCAATGAAGATCACAACAAATTGATCTATATAACTTTGAAACACACGGTTCATCAAATGCATAAATACCGCAGGTGCATTGGTCAACCCAAAAGGCATAACCAAAAATTCAAAATGCCCATACCTGCTACGAAAAGCAGTCTTAGGCACATCTGCCTCTCTAACTCTTAACTGATGATATCCGAATCTTAAATCAATTTTAGAATATACTTCAGAACCCTGATACTGGTCAAAAAGATCATCAATCCTTGGCAAATGATACTTATTCTTTACTGTGGCTTTATTCAACTGTCTATAATCGACATAAAGTCTCATAGCCCCGTCTTTCTTTTTCACGAATAAAATCGGAGCACCCCAAGGTGAAACACTTGGTCTTATATATCCTCTAGCCAATATATCCTCAAGTTGTTCCTTTAGTTCTTTCAGTTCAATTGGCGCCATCATATAAGTAGCTCTAGAAATAGGCTGTGTACCTGGCATCAACTCAATGTTGAACTCAATCTCTCGGACTGGAGGAAATCCTGGAATTTCATCTGGAAATACATCTGAAAATTCACTAACAGTTGGAATATCTGCCAATTTAGGTACTGTCCTATCAATTGCATAAACCAAGAAACATTCTGCTCCTTTATGCAACAAATGAGTCATGGACAAAATAGATATCAAAGGAATCTTAGCTCGAGAACCCTTACCATAGAATGTCCAGTGATATGTCATATCAGGCCTAAACTTAACAATCTTCTGAAATCAATCTACAGTATCCCTGCATCTTGGCAACATGTCAATACCAACTATGCAGTTAAAATCAGACATCTCCAACACAATGCAATCAAGCTCAATGACATTATCCTCATAACGAAATTCACAACCACTTATCATTTCAGCTGACCTCATCACTTTGTCCAGTGGAGTAGAAATAGATAATGTAGATGATAATTGCATAGAATGCAACGAAGACAATGTGGCAAAGTGCTCAGCTATGAAAGTATGTGATGCACCAGTATCCATAAAAACATAAGCAGGATAACCTGAGAGAAAACAATTACCTACAATGACATTATCTCGAGCATTATGTGCCTCATCCTCATTGAGTGCAAAAACTCGGGCCTGCTGTCTGGGTGGTTGTCCTTCCCTGTGGCTACCACTATGTTTGTTCTGATCTGACTGGTTTGACTGCTGATAGGAATGAACTGTAGGGGTCTGGCGGTTCTGGTGAGCTATCTATCTCGATGATCCCCCACTCTAAGAAATATCACTGCCACGGTTAGGACACACTCGTGCATAGTGTCCCACCTAGTTACACAAGTGGCAAGCTCCCGAGACTCCCCTACACTGATCAGTATAATGTCTAACACTACACTGACCACAAGTCGGAACTGAACAGTACTCTGAACTGAACCAGACTGTCTCGATCCACTAGAACTCAAAAAATTGCTACCACGCCTCTTAAATTGCTTGCCTCTAGCCCTAAACTGCTCTCTTATGTTGCCACTGTTAACTCCACTATTACCCTGTCTGAATTGTTGTCGATACTGTGGCTGTTGGGGTCATTGCATATACTGAAAACCTCTCTGTCTAATGATTCTGGTTTCAGCTCCCTTGGATCGATCTAGAGCCTCAGCAACATTATTAGGCCTTCCACTATTTACCAAGGTAAAGATATCAGGGTTAAGACCATTTATGAAGCGATCGGCCTTAGCTTCTTCATCGGATGCTATATGAGGAGCAAATCTCAGTAAATTCGAGAACTTAGCAAAATAGTCCTGAATATTCAGATTTCCCTACTTTAAATTTGCAAACTCGGCTCCCCTATCTTTCTTGTAAGAGGTAGGAAAGAAACACTGATAAAATTCAAATTTAAATATATCCCAGATAACAATCGTACCTCGATCCTCTAAAGATTTCTTAGTCATAAGCGACCAACTCTTAGCAACATCTAATAACTGATGAACAAATAACTTGATTCTACGATCATCTGGATACTCAAGAAATTCAAATAATTGATCCATATTCTCCAACCAGTTCTCACACTCTAACGCATTCTCTGTACCCTTCAACATTGGTGGGTGAAAAATTGAAATTTGGCTAATAATATCTCCATCGAAGTCAGAGTTATATCCATCTAAGTATGAGTAGCATTTCCTTGATCTTGTGCCACTGGTATATTCTGTCTAGGTCTACCACGACCTCTACCACGAGTAGCCATGTCTGATATACAATAGATCAAACACATATAAAATCACAATATCATAATTATCTCAATCTTGTATCAATCATCTCTAGCTTTCAAGACTCAATAATCTCAAAAATCTCGAATAAAGCTCAACAATAAAATATCTCAATAATAAAAATGTATTTCACATTATGGCACAATGAAAATGCTAGCAAAAATATCACATGATCAAGCAATTGGAACTTACTCAATCTACCCTCGTCCAAAATATCTTACGCTCTGATACCACCAAATGTGGGGCCCCGGGTCCGATATATAATATTAATAATTATAATTGTAACAAAATAAATGATTTAGTAAAATACATAATATGTGGTTCACAAATCAACATAAACATCGTCAAAATAATTTAAAAGTATCAAATGTTTGAAATATAAGTTTTAACATGTCAAAATAAACTTGTAAGCCAAAGTAATCCCAACATCATAAAATAGCTCATAAGACCCGAGAATCCCACTCTAACTCGTATCTCCTCGCCTGGAGCTGGACTCTGGCATCCTAACCCTCGCCTCACCTACCATCAAGCACATGAAAACAAGAGGTAGCCGACGTGCCGGTAAGTATAAACCCAGTATGATACAATCAATAACATATGAGAATTTAACTTTCAAAATATTTCATATAAATTCATAAAGATGCAATAGAATGCAATGTATGATCAGAAGCTGTGGCCTATCAATAAATCTCAAGATCAAGTGAATCATCTAGTTATAGGGTGCTCAAGGGAATAGAATCGCCCAGCAACATCCACGACTCATCCGCTCGGGGTGGGGTGCTGTGTTCTACAATCCCAAGACTATGGTGCGCCTATAGATAGTGTTCAGGCCATAGCAGTGACCTCCGCATACACTATGCCAACTCAACTATAGCCCTATACGTCTAACAAACCAATAAATCAAGGCGACCTCCGCCATATCAAATCTGAATCGAAAAAAAGCTCAATATGCAATATAATGATGCAAATCAATATCATCATCTCGATATCATGTTAAACTCATCTCAAGACAACAATCATCATCAAATCACAAGTAATTCATCGAGCCATAAAATTTTTAATTTAAAATAAAAGTGATACTTTTACCACGTATGTTACCCATCGTAACATACCTTTCAAATATTACCAAAAGAAGATCGAAATGTGTAGTAGAGAAGTTTTGAACCTCTGAAGTATATTATCTCAAGAACTCGGATTATTTATCAAAACAGAGCAGTTTCTGTACAAAATTTATAATTAATTCAGTAGTGCTTCAAATCAAGATCTGTAAATTGTATATGCAAGAAAACTCAATGCCAACAATTCTTCTTCACAAACTTTTGTCAAATAAAGTCGTTTACTCAGTCGTTTATAATCTGAAACATACAACATCATTCCCACGAATTATGCGTCAATACATTTCTGGCACACTTTAGTATTTTGATCTTAACTTCCTCAATGTCCAATGAATCAAGCCAATTTGGTATCATTTTGAATACAAGACAATGTTCTATTACTTTCATTGGAACATCAAATCCATAATCTCAACCGATTAATACCAGAATTCGAATAAACAGAAGGCATGTACACAAATATGCACCAACTCGGAATTTCAGACCAGTTTTAGTAAAAATCACATATCTCTCTCCTATCTTCATGGAATTGAGTGATTCAAGAACCAAATTGAAGCTAACTCGATTGTCTACAAGTTTTATGAAGACCATAACTCCAAAATCCAAACACAACTGTCCCATATTCTCGAAATACAGAAGGTATAAAAACCGTTCATTGCACATAAACAAGAAACCATTCTCATATCCCTTTTAAATTCAAACCAACTTAAATACAACATCTTCAACATCTTAATATCTCAAATATCAACTCAAATATCAATTCTAAACTTCAACCCATTTCCAAACTTGAACAAAAATCGGAAAAATTTACATCCTTGTGAAGCCCGTGATGAGAGGATCACAAATCTACCTTCATTTCATAATTTTCTTGAGCGAAACTCCCTTAAATTGAAGAAGAAATGTAGAAATGGAGAGGAGATGGAGGAGGATTTGCGTGAAGGGAAAGAAAATAATTGGTGAATGAATGGTGGAAGTCAAAATGAGCTTAAAAAATCAATTTTCGCATCTGTTAGCGCCGCAACGCGTGAATAGTAACCTCGTGAACAATTTTTTTTTCCCAAAAAAAGTTTTTTTTTTAAAATTTTTTTTTGGGCATTACATCTTTGTTCCACAACATCATCAAGAAACGACAACAGTTTATCATAATAGTTGTTAACATTTAACAAATCAATTGGCTTATTGTGGATATTTAATTGTGCCGAGCAAACAGTATGAAATATTTCCTCCAAAGTACCGAAACTTCTTGGCAAAGCAATGAAAGCATCTGAATGTTCAATTATTTGAGTAATTCATTCATACCTGTTGTCCACTTTCATTTCTTCTCCTATTGTTGGACTAGTAAGATTGTCTAAAGTAATCAGAATAATGCCTAAGACTTCGCTTCCACCTGTATGGGCACCTTTAGCAACTTTCCCATGAGACCTACTTCACCACCACCATATACCAAATGAATATTTTTTTAGCAAGTGTTATTCCAAGCTTTTCTACTACTTCTTCATAAATTGAATCTTTTCCTGCACTATATCCACAAAATACACAAATATTTTTTATTTTACTTACCGTGGATGTTGATATGTTTAGAAATATGTTTTCTGTAATTTATAGATCACATCATATGAATTTATAAGCGTAACATGCCAAAAGTCAATATTTGAACAGGAAATTATTATTATCAAAAGAAAATAAAAATGACATAAAATTAAAACACATATATACAGTGTTGTTGTGATTGTGGCTCACATATTCATCTGATTTTACGTTCATTAACGGCTTCAACGCCTTCAATGAGTCGAGGATATGATTCACATCCAATTTTCTTATAAATTGGCAAACATGGTCTTTTAACATCAGATTCCGAAGACAAAATTGTATATATATATTTACTTATCTAAATAGATATGCGTTACTACAGTAGGATCTTTGTAAGGCTGATTCCACCGTCCATATTGATATTCCTCATGTTGAAATTGCCACCATAGTTTAAGAAGTTCATTTTGAACGTACCAACTAGAATGTGTATCAAGAACATCTAGAAATTTATCCAAAGGCTCTTTACTTAGACAATTTTTAATGAATAAAATTTTATCTTCTCTATTCATTGATGTCATTCCAACATTTTTGCACTTACCTTTACGATTCCAACTTGCACATTTATGACATCCACCTATACGTTTAGCATTTCGCTTTTTGGCATATGTGCTTTTACCAAATCCTGGCATATATCTTATTAATATTTCACTTGCTTCCCCAACCAATCGGACTTTTGCTTCAATGATCAAACGGACATCATTCGGTATGCCATATGACATCATCAACCTTAGTCGATAACATCTAGCTTTATAAATTTTTTTCAACGGATTATCAGGTACACAAGCAAAATATTTATGAATATTCATAATACACGCATCCATATTATTATTATTATTATTATTATTATTATTATTATTATTATATATACTTCAATTATTTTGAGAAAACTGAAAAAACCGACTTAGAGAGTCACGGAGTACTGTTATCCACCACTTAACCAGGAAATGAACTAGAATCTGCAAAAACAGAATGAAAATATCAAACAACTATTGTCGATCATATAAAGGCATAAACTCATCATTAATAATTTTATTTTCTAAAGGCTTAAGTCTTTGCCCATTAACTTTAAACACATCATTATTTTTGGGATTTTCAATATCAACAGCACCATGAGGATAAACAAATTTAACTATAAATGGTCCTGACCACCTCGATCTTAGTTTTTCTGAAAATAAATGCAAACTAGAATTATAAAGTAAAACTTTTTGTCCAATTTCAAAGGACTTTCTCATAATATTTTTATCATGAAAGGCTTTAGTTTTATCTTTATAAATCTTTGAATTTTCATATACATAATTTCTTAATTCTTCAATTTAATTTAATTGCAATTTTCTTAATTTAGATGCATCATCTAAATTAATATTAAATGCTTTAATCGCCCAATAAGCTTTGTGTTCAAGTTCAACTGGTAAATGACAATGCTTACCAAAAAATAACCTATATGGTGACATCCCTAATGATGTTTTAAATGCAGTTCTATATACTCATAATGCATCAGTTAATCTTAAAGACCAATCTTTTCGAGTTGGATTAACTGTTTTTTTCTAAAATTTGTTTTATTTCTCTATTTGCAAGTTCAACTTGATCATTACTTTGAGGATGATATGGAGTAGAAACTTTATGTGTAATGCCATATTTTCTTAACAAAGAAGAAAATGATTTATTTATAAAATGACTTCTCCGATCACTAATTATTTCTCTAGGTATTCCAAATCGGATAAAACTATTTTCTTTTAAAAATTTTATAACAACTTTATGATCATTAGTTCTACATGCAATTGCTTCAATCCATTTTGAAACATAATCAACAACAACTAAAATGTAGGAAAATCCAAAAGATAATTGAAATGGACCCATAAAATCTATCCCCCAACTATCAAATATTTCAATAATTATGATTGAATTTAAATGCATCATGTTTCGTTTTGAAATTGATATCAAATTCTGAGTTTTCACAAGATTTGCAAAATAAATGCGTATATTTGAATAAAGACGGCCAATAAAATCCACATTGTAAGATTTTTGTAGCTGTTTTATTGGATAAAAAATGACCTCCACATGCTTCAGAATGACAAAATTTGATAACATTACTTACTTCATTTTCGGGTATGCATCATCGAAAAATTTGGTCAGGACAATACTTAAACAAGTAAGGATCATCCTAATAATTTTTTTTTACTTCTATCAAGAATTTATTCTTATCCTGTGAATTTCAATGAGAATGCATTTTATTTGCCATAAGAAAATTTACAATGTTTGCAAACCATGGCATTGTTAGAGTAGGTGCCCGTCGAGCCAAGTGTTGGCTGAGTGTTCACAATGAAACTCTATGTATAAACAATCTTTATTTTCATAATATTTGAAATTATTGTTTTGACACATCTTTATCTGTATACACATGCTAGTTGCATAGATAAAGTCCTTGTAAGGACCGTGTATCGTATTATCGTAAATCTTATGTTGATTATCGATAATTCATGAAATTGTCATGTGATGACATGTATGATGTATATCATGACAATGGAAATGAGAAAATAGGTTGTGATAATGAAAGATTGTATTAGAAATTGATTTGTGTTTGAAACGTGTGCTGAACCGCAACAGAAAAGTGACATGTGTTACTGTTTTTGGCATAATCATCTGAGTATTAGTCCAAATGGAATGAGACAAATTTCATTGGAAAGCTAATACATAATACTAAAACTTTCAGGTCTTGAGTTTTGTCCAAATCCATTTGGAAATAGGGGCAAAATCATCCCGAAGTGTATCGTGTGTGTTGTAGTTCCTGAACTGACACATTTTGGGAGAATGAACATAACTCTTGCATCTGATATCCAAATTAAGTGAGTTTAGTGGCAAATGAAAGCCAAGACACAGATATACAACATTTATGTTTACCACTTTTGCTAATTCGTAACTAAAATAGCGTTCCGGACAGAACAATATGCACACCTGCGCAGGCCCGCGCGCGGGGGCAGAACATATCGCGCATATGCGTGAGTTCCGGCGCGCATATGTGCACGCCGCTTCAGCTGTATGGTATTTAAGATTGCTATGGACTGTTTTGGTGATAATTATCTTCATTTCTCTTCTCCGTCTTTGAAGAAACATAAAAAAACAAAGTTCTATCGTACGAATCACCTTGAAACGTTGTCCAAACTCGAAACAAATTATATATTTTAAATCATCGCGTCGAGAGCTTCCTTTTGAGGTACGTTTCTTCTAGTTTCGGCACATTTAATTATTGAAGTACTGGAATAGCATGTATTTGAAGTTGATATTCATATATGCGGAAGAATAACCGACAAGAAACTAAGTTTTGAAGTCGGAATTGAATTATGTTATGATTTTGATTTGATATGAATTTTTGAAGTTTCAAAAGATATTTGAAACTTTATTGTTGAATTTGAATGAAATTATTGATTGAAATGAATGTTTTATTGATGTAGATAGATTATTATGCTGATATTTTAAAGCTACATCGACTGGAACGAAGAATTGAGGTATGTTGCGACCAATTAACATACGACATGTATCTGTATCATATGATATATGTTTGACTGATTTGATTGAGAATATATGTCTATATGCCTTAATTGTTGAGTTGATGTGGCATACATGACATACACGTTGAGTTATGATCCTTGGATAACTTTATATGATTGGATTTGATTCTGGGGTTCGTGAACATGATGCTATGTTTGGCATTATGTGGCCCTTAAAACAAAGTCATCAGTGGCCCCGCTGATTGATTGAGATTTAGGATTTGATAGCGCTTTGTCGACGTTATCATACGAGTATCCCTGAGGTCGGTGTGCCAGCTCGAGCATTGATTTGATAGCGATTAGATTGATTCTGATATATGCTCAGTGGATGAGAATTTGACCTCATACCTCCACGACATACAAGCATTGCATATCATATATCATTGTTTAGATATCTGTGGTATATATTGTGGTTACTTCTGACTGAGCTTTGCTCACCCTAGAGGGGGCTGTTGTTGTCTTTGTATGTTGACAATGACAGGTACTCCAGGATAACAGGAGACCGGAGAAGGTGCTTCTGGAGGGAGTCAAGGTTTGTGCTGAGGTTTAGTGGTCTATCCCAGTATATATGTATATGTATCTATATACCGAGGTATGTCCCGATGATATGAGTTGTTTGTATGTGGTTGGCTTTGATTACGTGTGAGCATGTTTTATGATGTGAGATGAAATACTATTTTTAGTATTCAAATAAGATGTTTCAGGCTCATTGTAAAGAAAATTTAAACTCATTTTCTGCTGTAATTAATTATCTCTAATCAAATTGCATTGTAATAACGATTAGAAGTTAAGGGCGCCACAGTCCTTAAATATACAAATAGTAGAAATAATATGAGATGCTCGAGTATCATGAAACTCATATTAGAAATACTGTATATTCTAAACAGTTCCTATTCGATTCAGCCCCGCTAAGAAGGATATAGGCCGCTCGAGTTTGAGACTAGCATCTGCGATGTGAGTACCATGTTTCATTGGTAGGGGACATTGTGATGTCCGAACATGCAGATAGGTGCTCCTTGTAGAGTGCACTGAAAAACCCTCCATAAAGGACCTTCCAAGTGGTTCTCACTTATCGAGTGGAAACGTCCTAGTTTATGATTGTACACCATTAGTCTTTATGACCCGGGACAACATTGAGACTCTATGTACTAGCATTACACTTTGACTTGTTTACCGACTCTCATGGGGTCATCAGTTGGCAAGGTTGGATGTTTTGTCGAAACATATAGGAGTCGATGCATTGTAGTCGGAGATTCACCGCTTACCTTTTGGCATGGATATCCTATGTGATCACATGTATATGTAGTATGAAATCTCTGATCAGAGTATGGTGGTAATTATGAAAAGGGTTTCATAGATTACACCATCGATGCAACTACGACATGATACATAGTATCGATTCTTTGACAGCTCTCGATATACCGATAGTTGTCGAATCGGTCAAGATATATGAGATGAAGGGACCGTACTGTACGCTAATCAAAATTGAATGGCTCTTGCAGGCACTATCATCTGATACCTAGGGAATCATGTAAGCTATGCTGCTAGGCGTTTAGCATGGTTAGTTGGGTATTATCAGACTTGAGTTCTGATGTTCTTATTATCAAGGAGTTGATAAGTAAGAATGGAACAACTAGGGTATGCTCATATAAAGACATGTTTAGTCACGAATCACATTGAGATGTGAACCCACGACTAGTTGTATCATTGAACCATTGAGGGTCATACAAGTGCTAATTTTCTAGATCTCGTTGAGAAGTAAAATAGTTCAATGTGTTGAACGACTTATAAAGCAGTTTATAAGCGCAACTAAAAATAGAAGTATGACTTCTATAAGGAGAATGTAACTTTTAATTTGAGGAAGTGTTCCTAAATTAAAAGTTGGCCAAACAAATAATGTTTTTGAAAAATGTGATTTTAATAAACATTATTATTGACTAAATTAAATTAATTCAAGTGTTGAATTAATTAAACACTAGTGGACCTAGTAGAGTCCAAATAATTAAATTAATTCAAGTGTTGAATTAATTAAACAATATTGGGTCTTGTAGAGCTCAATAGAAAATAATTATTTAACTAGTGAGTTTGAGTAAAATCAAGTAATTTTTAATTAGTCTCAAATATATTTGAGACATTTAAATAAAAGTCCATAGAATTGCATGCTTGGAAGGTGAAAGGTTGGAGGATACTTTTTCAATATCCAAGGCATGGCATGCCTTTGGAATACACAACAACTTTTCACACAATCAAGAAAAGCAATCCTTCTCTTCTCACACACTATGTTGGCCGAAATTTTGCTCCTAATTCTCCTTCAATTTTCTTTCTTCAATTGTTGAGGAAAACTTAGTCTTCTCAATGAAAAATGCTCTAATTTTTCTAGTGCAAAATTAGAGTGGTTCTACTTTGTTAGTGGTGGACCTAATTTTGAAAGAATGAGTCCATTTGAGCAAGGAGTGGTGTTGGAAGCTTGTAGATTGTCTACCTTCAAGAGCCAAGTTGTTTACAACTTGGTTGGAGCCAAAACATCAATCCTTGTGAATGATAGGTAATTTTCTTTACACACTATGAAAGTCATTTTTTATTTTATTGTATTTTCTACACATCTTAGTGTTTAGGGTGCTTGAATTCTTGTTGAAAACAATTTTTGAAACTTCCGTTGCGCAAGCGGGCACCTTAAACGATCTCCTTTCAAGTGGTATCAGAGGTATGATTACTATTTTGTGTAGCAAATACATGATATTATATTGAGAACCTATTTCTAACCGCATGAGAAATTAATACAACAAAACCCATGGGGAATTTTCGAGCAACACGTTGCTGCCCTTTTTAGGCAGCTCGGGCTGCCTGAGGGGCTGCCCATTTCGGGCAGCAAGGGCAGCCCGAACCTCGCTATTAAAATAAAAAAAATTGTAAGTTGGCCGGAATCCGGCGACGGAGCTCCTGCGACGGCGACGACGACTAAGGTTTTCAAAAGTGTTTTGGAATATCAAAGTGTCATGGGCCTTGAAGTTGTTGGGCCATTAGGTTGCTAATACAATTTGTGAATTTAAATGAGCCAAAATGTTTTTGGTGAAAAATGATTTTTTGGGCCTTAAGTTTAAATTTACAAAAGTTGTACATATTTTCTCATAAAATAAATAATTAAAGTTGGACTTTAATTATTTATAGTAAATGGTGATTTACAAGAAATTCGGTTGTAAATAAATTAATTAGATAGTAAACAAATGAGTTTGTATACTTTGTTAATTTAGTTTATAATCGTGGCGTTTAGTGATTGGATCAAGATATATAATATTGGATCGATTGATTATTGTGATATATAATTGATGGTGTATGATATGTGATATTATGCATGAAAGATGATCAAAAGCCAAAGCACAATTTGTTAGGTGTATGCTAGGATATTTTGTGTTGAATGATTGTAATAATTATCAATTTATAAAGTGGGCTTGGTTTATAACCCGTTCCCATCCCATGAGATGTATCCTTATTTGCCATGGATATTTATTTGTAAATATTAGTATAGTGGAAGATCAAGATTGGAAGATGGTGGCCTTGATGATTCTGAAGATCGAAGACATATAAATATCGGAAGCTTATGTAAAAGTTTCATTTGCATCCCAAGCATTTCCTTAGTATTGGACCTAGGCCCGTGCTTAGCTCACACGAGCCATTAGTATTGGGGCAATTGATCATCCTTGTTTAGTTTACTGTTTATAATATATTTATGATATGTTATAAATAATGAGTATGTGCTTTATTATTATGATAATAACGAAGTTGCATGAATCCGGCAAACATACGATCAAACACGGCGAACTTTTAAATAAAATTAATGATGAGACCTTTCAAAATTAAAAACCCTCATTTTGAATTAGATTTACAATTAATATCAAGCGCGAAAGGGAAATTATAAAGGTTTTTATAATTTCTATGTCTTCCATCGACAATGGGTGCATGATAAATGCTACCCGTGTTTGGGGCTCGGCTCATATTATTGGGGGGGCCCTGGACACCGGAAAGCTGTGACATCCATTGACACGGTGATGTGAACTACGTGGAACACCCATGATTTCGGCTCATATTATTGAGGGAACTCATGGCGACCGTCCATTAAGTTTCAACATCGATGGATAAGACTTGACACGTAAAGATGAACGACGTCATATTATTGGGTCCTAATCAAACGTGAGACAAAAGTTTACGTAGAGGGTTGCATGGTGATGCAATTGAAAACTACCTCTTAGGAATTGTGATTGGCTGATATTATTCGGGATCATGATTTGCTAACTGAGGAAAGGAGTTTCCCGTTTTCACTGGAGGGTAGTGAAAAATGTCAAAACAATGGGAGCGAAAATTAATGAAATAAAAGTTCATACTTTATATCTTACTAAATATTTTAAAATAGTCATTAACATTTATCTGTTTTATTTTCAGTACTTTTTGACAATGTCTTCGATTCGCAATCCGCTATCTGCAATACTCGACAAACACCTATTAACCGGACCTAATTACCTCAATTGGTTAAGAAACTTAAAAATCGTCTTGAATTCGGAAAGGATAGCGTATACACTTACTGAGTCGCCCCATGTTGAGGCTCCGACTAGCTGCACTCCTGAGGAATTGCAGACTTACAAGGATTGGTGTGACCATGACTTGCGAGCTAAGTGTTATATGCAGGCTTCTATGAATGATGAGCTGCAGAGGCGTTTTGAGGATGCAAAGAGTGCTGCTGACATTCATTTTCATCTCAAGGAGCTTTTTGGTGAGCAAACACGGCCTCTTAGGAATGCTACCGTCAAGGAGCTAATCACTTTACGCATGCGAGATGGGGCTTCGGTCTATGAGCATGGCCTAAAGATGATTGGGCTCGTGGAGAAGCTCGTTTGCATGGATCTGATATTTCCTTCAGATTTTACCACTGACGTGTTGCTCTTATCGCTGCCTAGCTCATTTGATCCTTTTGTGGTGAATTTCAACATGAACAAGCTGGAGCCTACCCTTGAGGAGTTGGTGAATATGCTTGTTACCTTTGAGTCCACCATCAAGAAAGAGAAGCCGGTTCTTTATGTGGGTTCTTCATCTGGTGCGAAGACTGGTCCACGTAGGAAGGGAAAGAAGCGTTCTTTCCAACGTCCCAAGAAGAATGTGCCCTTGAAGAGGCAAACTCCGAGTCCCGCTGTGGCAGCTACACCAGTTAAAGCTGACAAGACTGTTGACATCTATAATCACTGCAAGAAGCCTGGACATTGGAGGCGTAACTGCAAAGAATATCTTGCCCAAAATATTTCTGGAAACGGTATGTTCTATATTGAAGTAAACATTTCAATTAACTCTACTTCTTGGGTATTGGATACCGGCTGTGGCTCACAACTCTGTATGATTTGCAGGTGATGGGAAGAAGTAGGAGAATTAGGGAAGGTGAGACCTTCTTGAGGATGGGCAATGGAGCAAGAGTTGCTGCCAAGGCCGTAGGAGATGTTTACTTGCTTTTGAACAATGATTTTAAGTTAAGTTTAAGAGATGTTTTGTTTGTACTAGATTTGGTTAAAAACATTGTTTCCATTTATGTGTTTGATAAAGATTAATATTCTTGTTTATTGGGCAAAGGTGTTTGCAACATTTACAAGAATGAATGTTTAATTGGTACTGGAGAACTTGAAAACGATCTCTACAACTTAAATGGAAAGATATTCCACTAAACATTGTCCAAGCAATAACAACAACAAACAAACGAAAACAAGATACTATAAATTCAGTTCAATTATGGCATGCTCGATTAGGACATATTTCCCTAAGAAGGATGAACAAGCTAGTGGGAGTAAGCATGTTTGATATGTCTGATATTAATTCCCTCATAACTTGTGAATCTTGTCTAAAAGGAAAGATGACCAAAATTCCCTTTAAGGGCCATGTGGAGCGAGCCAAAGGATTATTGGATTTGATCCATATCGATGTGTGCGGTCCGCTTAGCATCACCACTAAGCATGGACATGCCTACTTCATCACCTTTACCGATGACTTTCGAGGTATGAGTATGTGTATTTGTTGAAATACAGATATGAAGCCTTTGAAAGGTTCAAAGAATTCAGAAATGAAGTTGATAAACAGTTGGGACGAAGCATCAAGTCACTTCGATCGAATCGAGGTGGTGAGTACTTGAGTACCGAGTTCCAAGAGTATCTTAGGGAGAATGGGATTCTCTCGCAGTGGACTCTGCCCACTGCACCGCAGTTGAATGGTGGTTTGGAGCATCGTAACCGAACTTTGATGGACATGGTTCGGTATAAGATGGGGTTCACGGAGTTGCCGCCATCCTTTTGGGGATATGCGCTTGAGACAGTGGCACTGTTGTTGAACAATGTCCATTCAAAGGCAGAGTTGATAAGACACCATATGAGATATGGATGGGTAAACCTCCCAAATATTCTTATCTTAGAATATGGGGATGCCCTGCTTATGTGAAGTAGGCAGTGAGAGATAAATTGAATAGTCGATCCATTTTATGTTACTTTGTGGGATATCCAAGGAATTCAGTTGGATACTATTTCTATCATCCCCAAGAAACATAAGTGTTTGTTTCTAGGAATGCAACCTTTTTGGAAAAGGAATTTCTATTGGATAGAAAAGGAGATATGATAGAACTCGTAGAGGTTCAAAAGACACCCACAATTGAAGAACCCACACCCGAAGAGCCAAGAGAGGAGATACAAGCTCCTAGAAGATCTGAGAGAGTCTCGAGACCACCTATGAGGTATGGTCTGCTTCTTGAAGAGGGCCATGATGAGCCTAACAATGGATGTGATCCAAGGACCTTCAAGGAAGCGTTATCTGATGCCGATTCATCCAAGTGGCTTGAAGCAATGGAATCTGAGATGAATTCCATGCATTCGAACCAAGTGTGGAACCTTGTTAATCCACCTGAGGGAGCTGTTCTCATAGGGTGTAAATGGATTTACAAGAGGAAACTTGGGGCGGATGAGAAGGTATTGACCTTCAAGGCGCGATTGGTGGCAAAATGATATATTCAAAGACAAGGAGTTGACTTTGAGGAAACCTTTTCTCCAGTTGCAATGTTCAAGTCCAAAAGGATATTGTTAGCCATAGCTGCATGGTATGACTATGAGATATAGCAGATGGATGTCAGGACAGCCTTTCTTAATGGGGATATTAAGGAAGAGATGTACATGTCTCAACCTGAAGGATTTACATCTATCGGAAGTGAGCATATAGTATGCAAACTTCAGATATCTATTTATGGTCTAAAGCAGGCATCTAGGAGTTGGAACCTCAGATTCGATAGTACAATCAAAGAGTTTGATTTTACTAAGAATCATGAGGAACCTTGTGTGTATAAGAAGGTTAGTGGGAGTGCTGTGACATTCCTGGTGCTTTATGTTGATGACATTCTACTCATTGAGAACGATGTAGGGATGTTGCAATCAACTAAAATATGGTTAGCGAGTAAATTCTCGATGCAGAACTTGGGTGAAGCATCTTTTGTATTAGGAATACAGATCTATAGAGATAGATCAAGAAGATTGCTTGGCCTCACCCAGTCCACATACATTGATACCATCGTGAAACGGTTCTCGATGGATGAGTCCAATAGAGGACATCTACCAATGTGTCATAGCGTGTCCCTATCCAAGTCTATGTCTCCCAAGGCTGATGCAGAAATAGCGGCGATGACACGCATTCCGTATGCATATGCGATTGATAGCATCATGTATGGGATGATATCTACATGTCCTGACGTGGCTTTTGCACTAAGTGTAGTGAGTAGATATCAGTCGAACCCTTGTCTTCCACACTGAAAAACTGTGAAAGACATCCTCAAGTATTTGAGAACGACCAATAAGTTGTTCTTGGTTTACGGGGGTGGAGAACTAAAATTGGAAGGCTATACCGACTCTAGCTTCCAAAGCAATATCGTTGACTCGAAGTCAACCTCTGGGTTCATATTCATGCTCAATGGTGCTGTTGTCTCTTGGAAGAGTTCCAAGCAAGACAGTACTACGGATTCCACCATTGAGGCGGAATATATTGCTGCATCAGCTGCGGCAAAGGAGGCTGTTTGGATAAGGAATTTCGTCCAAGAGTTGGACGTCATTCCTGATGGAGTTGCTCCTGTCCCGGTGTTTTGTGACAACACGGGAGCTATAGCTCAAGCAAAGGAGCCAAGGTCTCATCAGAAATCCAAACATGTATTGAGAAAGTACCACATTCTCTGAGAGATTGTGGAAAGAGGAGAAGTGTCGATTAAAAAGTCGGCTCTGCAGAAAATGTTGCTGATCCACTAACTAAGCCTTTACCTGGACAATTATTTGAGAAGCATCGCTAATCTATGGGTTTAAAGCATATGGGTAGTTGGATCTAGTGCAAGTGAGAGATTGTTAGAGTAAGTGCCCGTCGAGCCAAGTGTTGGCCAAGTGTTCACAATGAAACTCTATGTATAAACAATCTTTATTTTAATAATATTTGAAATTATTGTTTTGGCACATCTTTATCTGTATACCCATACTAGTTGCATAGATAAAGTCATTGAATATACAAATAGTAGAAAGAATATGAGATGCTCATATGATGTGAAAAGGCCCGTATTTCGTATTCATAAATTTTCGGAATTATTAAAAATTTTTTAAATAAATAATTATCTTGTCTCATTTAATTAAAATAAACATGTAAATAATTTTTTTTCTTTAAAATAACAGCGGAAGCAAATATGATTTTATACCAACAATTTAAAAATAGTCCAACGTAAAATCAATTTAAAATAATCCAACTTATTAAACTGAGTCTGAATAATAAAAAGTGCATAAACTAAATCATGAGGTCCTCGGGTTTACTACTGCTGTCCCAAGATCGCTCACTGGTCTCCGTCCGCGGTCCCGACCTCATCAATACCTACAACAATCAAGTCTATTGAGTCTAAAGACTCAACATGTATATATCGTGAATAACAAGTAAATATATCATAAAATCGCATGCAACGTAAAAATAAAGTATCGTAAAGCGTACGGTAAAAATCATATCATGAATAATTATAACTACGTGCATATCTTAAAATCATATGTAAAAGCTTTGCTCAATAGAGCTCTGTTATAACATATCATAATTTTCTGGTAGAGATAATGTTTCTAAGCATGTGGCCCATAACATAGCGTGAGCGCCTGATCAGACTAAACCACAGTATACTGGGCGGTAGAGATCAATCACAGCTCTTGGACTGGATGTCCGTACCCATACATAATCATAACCGGTCGTAAGTCACCGGGCGGAGAGGTCCTCGGTTGTTCCCACCGACTTCCAAACCCATAAGCATAAGGTGGCCACAAGACATGTCGCATATATTTCAAAAATAAACATTTTATATTTTTATGCACGTAATATAATTATAACCTTATTTTTACCTGATGAGTTGGATCGTTCCCAGGCTTGCTGCGACTTACTACTAATATGTGACACATGAAATAAATCTTAACTTGACAAAATCTTAACAATAGAACAAAAAACGAGACAATTCGGACCAACAACTTGATTTTTAACCATGGCTTCGTACCAACCCGAACCAACATTAAACCGACGTTTAACCATGATTAAAAATACCCCGAACATACTGAAAATATGCACAAGGACTGTAAAACACGAAAATAGGTGAATGGAATCCAAAAACATAAAACACTCTTTCGAGAGTCATTTTGGAACCTTTCACCGTAAAGTCTCGTACGACTTCTAAACTCAACCAAATCACAAACGGCAAAAAACATGACTTTCCTAACTCATTAAGGTAGTGTCCAGTCCAAGGCCATGGGCTAAAAGCCAACCAGGAAGACAAACCACCACCAAAACCGTGACTCAAAGTTGCTGTCAAAAGTGCAGCAGTAGCAGCTTGCTTGTTTTAATCCATTTATGAATCTCCCGGCCATTGGGGCTTGAACCACCAACCAGAGACCCTTACCAACATCCTAAGGCATGGCTTGGACCATGGCTAAGGGCTAAAAGCCAACCACAAACCGAGCCAACACCTAGGACAATGCACAGCTCAAACCGAGAGCACCCAGAAATTCTGTGCTGTAGTATTCGAATGCATTTGTTGTCTTATTTCGTTCCAGTGGCTATATGATCAACCATGACACGATCTAGACATGAGGGAGTGTTGTATGAACCATGGCTATAGGTTAGAAGCCAGCCACAATCCATCCAAACACATAGAACCCAAAACTCATCACCTATACCAGAAAAATGAACCATGGGACATGTGTGTGTTTTGTTTTAAAAATTCGATGGGACCATGAACCAAGCTTTGAAAGAACACCTTGGTCACGTCCTAGACATGATAAGGAAGGGTTCTAACCATGGCTACAGTCCCTAGGACAGCCATGCTTCGAACTCCCATCCCAAACAACCAATTGACAGAATTTTTGACAAAATCTGCACTTAATGGAATTGTTGCTGTCCATTCTTTGTACTGAGTGTATGGACTGAAACAAATGGACTAACAACACTCTAACACCCTCTGAAGCATGCCTATATGAAGCCTTGACAGCCTGGAACCGAAGCAATCACCTGGACTCAGCAAAAACAACTCAACCGTGAAGATAAATACCAAGGGCCGAGATGTTGTACAGAATTTTCCAAAAATTTCTTGCTGTCATTTTCATGTTCTTGCTTGAATCATACATACATAATGGTTTAAACATATCTATAGAACTTGATTGAAGAGCAAAGAAACAATATATACATGCCTGGAATTTGTTTTGAAAAAAAACAAATCAAAACGACAATACGACGCGACGGGATCGGAGTTGGCTTCCTTCTTGTTCAGCTGCTGTTATTCTCGATTATTTTGCTGATGTTTTCTTCTGTAATTTTGAAGGGGTTGTGGGGGATGTAGGCAAGGAAGGTGAATGATTTAATAGGTGTTAAAGGTGACATTATATGCCTTAAAATGAGAGTTACAAGTGAAGGAGTGGAAGGGATTTTGAATGGTTTTCTCCTACCCTTGCTGCCATTGGTTTCTCTTCAAATTCTTGTTGTACGTTCATGCTCATTTCCTAGACTAATGGGTTGAGGAACAATTATGTGAATTATAGTATTTGATTTTTCTACTAATTAGTGATTTAAAAATAGGGAAATGAATACACCATGAAGTGCAATTAGGAATGGTTTGAATGGAGAGTTATCAAACAATTGAAATATTTTAAATGTTGATCATTATTACTAATTTGCATTGTATGTTTTTATTAAAACCTTGCTTTTTAGTTTTTTAAGATTTTAAACATTCATTATATATATTTTAGTGAATTAACACATTAATTTAGAATAACTTAGTACATGGCATACTTAACCAAAAATTTAAGTATTAAAATGCTAGGTTCTTAATTTCTTGATTACTTTAGACTTAGATTAATTTTATCCCAATTTGTTTACATATTTTTATTTAAGCTTTAATTGAATGTTAATCTAATGAATTTATTTAATAACTTAGCTCAAATAAATTTAATAAATCCTAAAACATTCTTTTTCTTTAAATTAAATTATTCCTTGACTTAAATTAAATTTAGGAATATTCTTCTTATTATTAATCTTATCTCTAATCTCCAAACTCCGGTCCGGCCTCGCGTATTTATCCTGAAAAGATAAAACTAAACATCTACTTTCAAAATAAATAAAACGCCTCATATATTCATAAAATTTATTTTTAATTTAAATAGTAGCAATTATGCATGGTTTATACGTAATCTGATTTTCGGGTTCTACAACTCTACCCCCTTAAAAGAAATTTCGTCCCCGAAATTAAAACTTACCGAATAACTCGGGATAACGACTCCTCATCTCCGGCTCAGATTCCCACGTAGCTTCCTCCTCCGAACGATTGAGCCACTTGACTTTCACTAGCTTGACCATTTTGTTTCGAAGCTTTTTCTCCTGTCTGTCTAAAATTTGCACTGGTCTTTCCTCATAAGACATGTTCGGAGTGAGCTGCAACGGTTCGAAGTTCAAGACATGCGATGGATTCGCCATATACTTTCTCAACATAGAGACATGAAACACGTTGTGTACTCCGGCCAGATTCGGCGGAAGAGCAACACGATAAGCTAATGTCCCAACTCTGTCGAGGATCTCAAATGGTCCAATGAATCTCGGGCTGAGCTTTCCTTTCTTCCCGAACCGCATGACACCTTTCATCGGTGCAATCTTCACGAAAACATGGTCACCAACAGCAAACTCCAGATCTCTCCTCCTCTGATCCGCATAACTTTTCTATCTACTCTGAGCGGTCCTCATCCTGTCACGGATCTTGACTACTACCTCAGCAGCCTGCTGCACAATTTTCGGACCCAACTCTGATCTCTCCCCGACTTCATCCCAATGAATAGGAGATCTACACTTGCGACCGTACAATGCTTCGTATGAAGCCATACCGATAGACGACTGAAAACTCTTGTTATAGGTAAACTCCACCAACGGTAGCTTTGATTCCGAACTCCCGGAGAAATCAAGAACACATGCACGAAGAAGATCCTCCAAAATCTGGATAACTCTCTCGGACTGACCATCTGTCTGTGGGTGAAAAGCTGTGCTAAACAACAACTTTGTACCCATAGCTGCATGCAGACTCTTCCAAAACGATGAAGTGAATTTAGGATCTCGGTCGGACACTATAGAAACGGGAATACCATGAAGTCTAACGATCTCCCGGATATATAACTCTGCATACTGGATCATGGAGAAAGTCGTCTTAATAGGCAAGAAATGAGCTGACTTCGTAAGATGATCAACAATAACCCATATAGCATTCGACCCTCTGACTGACTTTGGCAGGCCAACAACGAAGTCCATGGTGAGCAAAACTGCTGGTCTCTGATGTTCCGCTTTCACTAGCTGACACGTCAGACACTCGGATACAAATCGTCTGATATCCCTCTTCATCCCTGGCCACCAATATAATAACTGCAGGTCTTTGTACATCTTCGTACTCCCAGGATGAATAGAGTACGCCGACATATGGGCCTCAGATAAGATATCCTCTCGAATAGAATCGCTGCTCGGAACCCACATTCTGTCCCGATATCTGACAATACCGTCTCTAACTGTGTACATGATACTGCCCTTGGCTTCATCTCTCTGTCTCCACTTAGACAATTGCTCATCTGCTAACTGCCCATTGCGAATACGATCTAAGAGAGAAGACTGGATCGTCAAAGTTGATAGATGAGGAACTCTACCTTGAGGATATGTCTTTAAATGAAACCTCTGCATCTCAAACTGAAGAGGTCTCGAAACCACCAAATGAGCCATCCCTGCTACTTTCCTGCTCAACGCGTCTGCAACTACATTAGCTTTGCTAGGATGATAGCTAATGTCACAGTCGTAGTCCTTTACTAGCTCCAACCAACGCCTCTGCCGCATATTCAACTTTTTCTGTGTAAAGAAGTATTTGAGACTTTTGTGGTCGGTGAAAATCTGACACTTCTCTCCATACAAATAATGCCTCCAAATCTTCAATGCAAATACTACGGCTGCCAACTCTAGATCATGGGTAGGATAATGCTTCTCATGAGTCTTCAACTGACGAGAAGCATATGCTATCACCTTCCCATGCTGCATCAATACTGCGCCTAACCCGAGTTTCGAAGCATCGGTGTACAGAACAAAATCCCCGGGTCCTGAAGGCATGGCCAATACCGGCGCCGAAATAGGAGCTTGCTTCAATGTATCGAAGCTCTTCTGACATTCCTCGCTCCACACATACTTAACATTCTTCTTCGTCAATGATGTGAGTGGAACAGCGATGGAGGAGAATCCTCGAATAAACTTCCGATAGTATCCTGCTAGCCTAAGGAAACTACGGATCTCGGATGCATTTTGAGGCACAACCCAATCCTTGACTGCTGCAACTTTCTCCGGGTCTATCTCGATCCCACTGCTAGAAATGACGTGGCCTAAGAACGCCACTTTCTCTAACCAGAACTCGCATTTGCTGAACTTTGCGAATAGTTTGTGCTTTTGTAAGGTCTGCAGTACTGTGGTCAGATGTCTGCTGTGATCCTCTTGATTCTTTGAGTAGATGAGAATATCATCTATGAATACTATCACGAACTGATCAAGATACGGCTGGAATACGCGATTCATGAGATCCATGAAGATCGCTGGCGCATTCGTCAAACTGAACGGCATCACAAGAAACTCGAAGTGGCCATAACGAGTCCTGAAAGCAGTCTTGAGAACGTCGGCGTCTTTCACTCTCAGCTGATGAGAACCAGAACGCAGATCAATCTTGGAGAATACCGAAGCTCCCTCCAATTGATCAAATAAATCCTCTATCCTCGGGAATGGGTATTTGCTCTTCACTGTAACGTTGTTCAAATCCCGGTAATCAATGCAGAGCCTCATAGAACCATCCTTTTTCTTCACAAACAATACCAGTGCGCCCCATGGAGAAAAGCTCGGGCGAATGAACTCCTTGTCAAGAAGTTCCTGAATCTGTTTCTTGAGTTCTGCCATCTCCGTGGGTGCTAATCTGTACGGCGCCTTTGAGATCGGTGCGGTACCGGGCATAAGCTCAATAGAAAATTCCACCTCTCGCACAGGTGGTAATCCAGAGACGTCATCAGGAAAAACGTCTAGAAAATCTCGGACAACTGGAACATCGGATGCTGACTGTTTGGGCGTCTCGGGAACGGATACAAGAGTAGCTAAAAATGCCCGGCACTCTCTACGAATGAGCTTCCTAGCCTGGACACAAGATATCATACGCGGTAAATTAAAATACCTGTCTGGCTCGAATAAGAATTGTTCCATCCCCGGCGGTCGGACGAGAACAGATCTCTGCTGGAAGTCAATCAAAACTTTGTTCCTCAATAGCAAGTCCATCCCTAGAATGATATCAAATTCTGGCATCGGCAGAACGATAAGATCCGCATACACAAGATTACCATGAAGTTCAAGGTCTATATCTCGGATCACATTAGTGGCTGTCATCTCCTCTCCAGAAGGCAATGTTACGGAATACGCTATGTCTAGCCCAATTGATTTGATCTTGAGAGAATTTGCAAAGGTTTCTGAAATGAACGAATGAGTAGCCCCTGAATCTATCAAGGCTTTCGTAGCTGAACCGGCTATAAAGATTCTTCCTGAAAGATTTGAATATTATGCTAAACCCAATAGTTTTACAAGAACTATGCTTATAGACATGCAAAGGTCAAAGTTCTTCTAACCTACGTTCCCGTAAATAACACTGATTAGAGCATGCAATCCTATCATAAATTCTAAGTTTAAAATATTAACCCAAAACATTAAACTTCAAATACAACTTAAGGATTTATGATACCGGTCATGAGCATCGTCTCCGGGTTAGTCTCCCCAGCATGGAGAGCAAAAACTCTGCCTTGGGTAGGCAGATTTTTCTATGGGCAATTATTCAATATGTGGTCAGTACTACCACATTTGTAACACTTTCCCGAACCATACATACATGGCCCAGCATGACGACGTGAGCACCTGGCACAGACTGTATACTCCACTGTCCTTGGGACTGCTCGTCCCTGCGGTTGCTGCTGCGGCCCTCTGTTCTTGGGTGGACCGTGGAAAGGTCTCTTATTCTGATGCTGTGACTAAGGAGGACGGTGTGGTGCCTGAAATGGTCGTTTTCCAAGGCGATCGCGCTCAATATCATTCTGGTCTTGTTCTGCCGCTAGAGCTCTGGAAACAGCAACATCATAGGTAGTAGGCCCAGCCACCCTAACATCACGGCGTATGAACGGCCGTAGACCATTCAGAAAATACCTCAATTTAGCTCCAGCATCATTAGCAATTAGGGGTACAAAGTGACATCCCCTCTCGAACTTACGGATGAACTCCGTAACAGTCAAGTCTCCTTGCCTCAGGGTCATGAACTCCGTGGTCAACCTCAAACGCACCTCCTCAGTAAAATATTTAGAATAGAATACCTTTGTGAAGTGCTCCCAGCTCAAAGTAGTCAAATCCAAAGCCACTGATGCTCCTTCCCACCATAGGCGAGCGTCTTCTCCGAACAGGTAGGTCGCACATCGAACCCTATCTCTATCTTCAAGCCCCATAAACTCGAAAATAACCTCAAGGGACTTAATCCAACCCTCGGCTGCCAAAGGATCGGATGTCCATAAGAATTCCTTTGGTCGCATCTTCATGAACCGCTCATAGATAGCCTCCGGTCCCGGCTGTCTGGCTCCCACTGCATTGTTCCCCGCAAACTGTGCGAAGAACTGAGTCATCCCAGCTAGCATCAGGGCATTCATGTCTGGTGGAGGGGGTGGTGGTAGATCTCTCTCCTCGTTCTCCCTTTGTCTCTGATCCTCACCGCCCTCATGACGGCGCTCATCATCACCTCTCGGGCGTCCAACACGGCGTCTAGGAGGCATGCTGTTCCATAATTATAACCCATACGTAACCAACATGCATAATTCCACTATTTCTTTACATTTAAATAAATAATGCATAATCGTAATCTTGACATAAAATATTTCATGCAATCATGACGTAAAAAAAATATTTCATGCTTTAAAATAAATGCGTAATCGTAAGACTTACAGACCGAAGACGTGACTTCATGAGCTTCTCGAAAGCAGTAGTAGTACAACCTTTTACAAGATCATAGGCTCTGATACCAACTGAAAAGGCCCGTATTTCGTATTCATAAATTTTCGAAATTATTAAAAATTTTCTAAATAAATAATTATCTTTTCTCATTTAATTAAAATAAACATGTAAATAATTTTTTTTCTTTAAAATAACAGCGGAAGCAAATATACAGCGGAAGCAAATATGGTTTTATACCAACAATTTAAAAATAGTCCAACGTAAAATCAATTTAAAATAATCCAACGTATTAAACTGAGTCTGAATAATAAAAAGTGCATAAACTAAATCATGAGGTCCTCGAGTTTACTACTGCTGTCCCAAGATCGCTCACTGGTCTCCGTCTGCGGTCCCGACCTTATCAATACCTACAACAATCAAGTCTAGTGAGTCTAAAGACTCAACATGTATATATCGTGAATAACAAGTAAATATATCATAAAATCGCATGCAACGTAAAAATAAAGTATCGTAAAGCGTACGGTAAAAATCATATCATGAATAATTATAACTACGTGCATATCTTAAAATCATACGTAAAAGCTTTGCTCAATAGAGCTCTGTTATAACATATCATAATTTTCTGGTAGAGATAATGTTTCTAAGCATGTGGCCCATAACATAGCGTGAGCGCCCGATCAGACTAAACCACAGTATACTTGGTGGTAGAGATCAATCACAGCCCTTGGACTGGATGTCCGTACCCATACATAATCATAACCGGTCGTAAGTCACCGGGCGGAGAGGTCCTCGGTTGTTCCCACCGACTTCCAAACCCATAAGCATAAGGTGGCCACAAGACATATCGCATATATCTCAAAAATAAACATTTTATATTTTTATGCACGTAATATAATTATAACCTTATTTTTACCTGATGAGTTGGATCGTTCCCAGGCTTGCTGCGACTTACTACTAATATGTGACACATGAAATAAATCTTTACTTGACAAAATCTTAACAATAGAACCAAAAACGAGACGATTCGGACCAACAACTTGATTTTTAACCATGGCTTCGTACCAACCCAAACCAACATTAAACCGACGTTTAACCATGATTAAAAATACCCCGAACATACTGAAAATATGCACAAGGACTGTAAAACACGAAAATAGGTGAATGGAATCCAAAAACATAAAACACTCTTTCGAGAGTCATTTTGGAACCTTTCACCGTAAATTCTCGTACAACTTCTAAACTCGACCAAATCACGAACGGCAAAAAACAAGACTTTCCTAACTCATTAAGGTAGTGTCCAGTCCAAGGCCATGGGCTAAAAGCCAACCAAGAACTCAAACAACCACCAAAACCGTGACTCAAAGTTGCTGTCAAAAGTGCAGCAGTAGCAGCTTGCTTGTTTTGCTCAATTTATGAATCTCCTGGCCATTGGGGCTTGAACCACCGACCAGAGACCCTTACCAACATCCTAAGGCATGGCTTGGACCAAGGATAAGGGCTAAAAGCCAACCAAAAACCGAGCCAACACCTAGGACAATGCACAGCTCAAACCGAGAGCACCCAGAAATTCTGTGATGTAGTATTCGAATGCATTTGTTGTCTTATTTCGTTCCAGTGGCTATATGATCAACCATGGCACGATCTAGACATGAGGGAGTGTTGTATGAACCATGGCTATAGGTTAGAAGCCAGCCACAATCCATCCAAACACATAGAACCCGAAACTCATCACCCATACAGGAAAAATGAACCATGGGACATGTGTGTGTTTTGTTTTAAAAATTCGATGGGACCATGAACCAAGCTTTGAAAGAACACCTTGATCACGTCCTAGAAATGATAAGGAAGGGTTCTAACCATGGCTACAGTCCCTAGGACAGCCACGATTCGAACTCCCATCCCAAACAACCAATTGACAGAATTTTTGACAAAATCTGCACTTAATGGAATTGTTGCTGTCCATTCTTTGTACTGAGTGTATGAACTGAAACAAATGGACTAACAACACTCTAACACCCTCTGAAGCATGCCTATATGAAGCCTTGACAGCCTGGAACCGAAGCAATCACCTGGACTCAGCAAAAACAACTCAACCGTGAAGATAAATACCAAGGGCCGAGATGTTGTACAGAATTTTCCAAAAATTTCTTGCTGTCATTTTCATGTTCTTGCTTGAATCATACTTACATAATGGTTTAAACATATCTATAGAACTTGATTGAAGAGCAAAGAAACAATATATACATGCCTGGAATTTGTTTTGAAGAAAAACAAATCAAAACGATAATAAGACGCGACGGGATCGGAGTTGGCTTCCTTCTTGTTCAGCTGCTGTTATTCTCGATTATTTTGCTGATGTTTTCTTCTGTAATTTCGAAGGTGGGGTTGTGGGCGATGTAGGCAAGGAAGGTGAATGATCTAATAGGTGTTAAAGGTGACATTATATGCCTTAAAATGAGAGTTACAAGTGAAGGAGTGGAAGGGACTTTGAATGGTTTTCTCCTACCCTTGCCGCCGTTGGTTTCTCTTCAAATTCTTGCTGTACGTTCATGCTTATTTCCTAGACTAATGGGTTGAGGAACAATTATGTGAATTATAGTATTTGATTTTTCTACCAATTAGTGATTTAAAAATAGGGAAATGAATACACCATGAAGTGCAATTAGAAATGGTTTGAATGGAGAGTTATCAAACAATTGAAATATTTTAAATGTTGATCAATATTACTAATTTGCATTGTGTGTTTTTATTAAAACCTTGCTTTTTAATTGTTAAAGATTTTAAACATTCATTATATATATTTTAGTGAATTAACACATTAATTTAGAATAACTTAGTACATGGCATACTTAACCAAAAATTTAAGTATTAAAACGCTAGGTTCTTAATTTCTTGATTACTTTAGACTTAGATTAATTTTATCCACATTTGTTTACATATTTTTATTTAAGCTTTAATTGAATGTTAACCTAATGGATTTATTTAATAACTTAGCTCAAATAAATTTAATAAATCCTAAAACATTCTTTTTCTTTAAATTAAATTATTCCTTGACTTAAATTAAATTTAGGAATATTCTTCTTATTATTAATCTTATCTCTAATCTCCAAACTCCGGTCCGACCTCGCGTATTTATCCTGAAAAGATAAAACTAAACATCTACTTTCAAAATAAATAAAATGCCTCATATATTCATAAAATTTATTTTTAATTTAAATAGTAGCAATTATGCATGATTTATACGTAATCTGATTTTCGGGTTCTACAACTCTACCCCCTTAAAAGAAATTTCGTCCCCGAAATTAAAACTTACCGAATAACTCGGGATAACGACTCCTCATCTCCGGCTCAGATTCCCACGTAGCTTCCTCCTCCGAACGATTGAGCCACTTGACTTTCACTAGCTTGACCATTTTGTTTCGAAACTTTTTCTCCTGTCTGTCTAAAATTTGCACTGGTCTTTCCTCATAAGACATGTTCGGAGTGAGCTGCAACGGTTCGAAGTTCAAGACATGCGATGGATTCGCCATATACTTTCTCAACATAGAGACATGAAACACGTTGTGTACTCCGGCCAGATTCGGCGGAAGAGCAACACGATAAGCTAATGTCCCAACTCTGTCGAGGATCTCAAATGGTCCAATGAATCTCGGGCTGAGCTTTCCTTTCTTCCCGAACCGCATGACACCTTTCATCGGTGCAATCTTCACGAAAACATGGTCACCAACGGCAAACTCCAGATCTCTCCTCCTCTGATCCGCATAACTTTTCTATCTACTCTGAGCGGTCCTCATCCTGTCACGGATCTTGACTACTACCTCAGCAGCCTGCTGCACAATTTCCGGACCCAACTCTGATCTCTCCCCGACTTCATCCCAATGAATAGGAGATCTACACTTGCGACCGTACAATGCTTCGTATGAAGCCATACCGATAGGCGACTGAAAACTGTTGTTATAGGTAAACTACACCAACGGTAGCTTTGATTCCGAACTCCAGGAGAAATCAAGAACACATGCACGAAGAAGATCCTCCAAAATCTGGATAACTCTCTCGGACTGACCATCTGTCTGTGGGTGAAAAGCTGTGCTAAACAACAACTTTGTACCCATAGCTGCATGCAGACTCTTCCAAAACGATGAAGTGAATTTAGGATCTCGGTAAGACACAATAGAAACGGGAATACCATGAAGTCTAACGATCTCCCGGATATATAACTCTGCATACTGGATCATGGAGAAAGTCGTCTTAATAGGCAAGAAATGAGCTAACTTCGTAAGATGATCAACAATCACCCATATAGCATTCGACCCTCTGACTGACTTTGGCAGGCCGACAACGAAGTCCATGATGACATTCTCCCACTTCCACTCGGGAATAGGAAGAGGCTTGAGCAAACCTGCTGGTCTCTGATGTTCCGCTTTCACTAGCTGACACGTCAGACACTCGGATACAAATCGTCTGATATCCCTCTTCATCCCTGGCCACCAATATAATAACTGCAGGTCTTTGTACATCTTCGTACTCCCAGGATGAATAGAGTACGCCGACATATGGGCCTCAGATAAGATATCCTCTCCAATAGAATCGCTGCTCGGAACCCACATTCTGTCCCGATATCTGACAATACCGTCTCTAACTGTGTACAAGATACTGCCCTTGGCTTCATCTCTCTGTCTCCACTTAGACAATTGGTCATCTGCTAACTGCCCATTGCGAATACGATCTAAGAGAGAAGACTGGATCGTCAAAGTAGATAGATGAGGAACTCTACCTTGAGGATATGTCTTTCAATCAAACCTCTGCATCTCAAACTGAAGATGTCTCGAAACCACCAAATGAGCCATCCCTGCGACTTTCCTGCTCAACGCGTCTACAACTACATTAGCTTTGCCAGGATGATAGCTAATGTCACAGTCATAGTCCTTTACTAGCTCCAACCAACGCCTCTGCCGCATATTCAACTTTTTCTGTGTAAAGAAGTATTTGAGACTTTTGTGGTCGTTGAAAATCTGACACTTCTCTCCATACAAATAATGCCTCCAAATCTTCAATGCAAATACTACGGCTGCCAACTCTAGATCATGGGTAGGATAATGCTTCTCATGAGTCTTCAACTGACGAGAAGCATATGCTATCACCTTTCCATGCTGCATCAATACTGCGCCTAACCCGAGTTTCGATGCATCGGTGTACAGAACAAAATCCCCGGGTCCTGAAGGCATGGCCAATACCGGCGCCGAAATAAGAGCTTGCTTCAATGTATCGAAGCTCTTCTGACATTCCTCGCTCCACACATACTTAACATTCTTCTTCGTCAATGATGTGAGTGGAACAGCGATGGAGGAGAATCCTCGAATAAACTTCCGATAGTATCCTGCTAGTCCAAGGAAACTACGGATCTCGGATGCATTTTGAGGCACAACCCAATCTCTGACTGCTGCAACTTTCTCCGGGTCTATCTCGATCCCACTGCTAGAAATGACGTGGCCTAAGAACGCCACTTTCTCTAACCAGAACTCGCATTTGCTGAACTTTGGTTTGTGCTTTTGTAAGGTCTGCAGTACTGTGGTCAGATGTCTGCTGTGATCCTCTTGATTCTTTGAGTAGATGAGAATATCATCTATGAATACTATCACGAACATATCAAGATACGGCTGGAATACGCGATTCATGAGATCCATGAAGATCGCTGGCGCATTCGTCAAACCGAACGGCATCACAAGAAACTCGAAGTGGCCATAACGAGTCCTGAAAGCAGTCTTGAGAACGTCGGCGTCTTTCACTCTCAGCTGATGAGAACCAGAACGCAGATCAATCTTGGAGAATACCGAAGCTCCCTCCAATTGATCAAATAAATCCTCTATCCTCGGGAGTGGGTATTTGTTCTTCACTGTAACGTTATTCAAATCCCGGTAATCAATGCAGAGCCTCATAGAACCATCCTTTTTCTTCACAAACAATACCAGTGCGCCCCATGGCGAAAAGCTCGGGCGAATGAACTCCTTGTCAAGAAGTTCCTGAATCTGTTTCTTGAGTTCTGCCATCTCCGTCGGTGCTAATCTGTACGGCGCCTTTGAGATCGGTGCCGTACCGGGCATAAGCTCAATAGAAAATTCCACCTCTCGCACAGGTGGTAATCCAGAGACGTCATCAGGAAAAACGTCTAGAAAATCCCGGACAACTGGAACATCGGATGCTGACTGTTTGGGCGTCTCGGGAACGGATACAAGAGTAGCTAAAAATGCTCGTCACCCTCTACGAATGAGCTTCCTAGCCTGGACACAAGATATCATACGCGGTAAATTAAAATACCTGTCTGGCTCGAATAAGAATTGTTCCGTCCCCGGCGGTCGGACGAGAACAGATCTCTGCTGGAAGTCAATCAAAACTCTGTTCCTCAATAGCAAGTCCATCCCTAGAATGATATCAAATTCTGGCATCGGAAGAACGATAAGATCCGCATACATAAGATTACCATGAAGTTCAAGGTCTATATCTCGGATCACATTAGTGGCTGTCATCTCCTCTCCAGAAGGCAATGTTACGGAATACGCTATGTCTAGCCCAATTGATTTGATCTTGAGAGAATTTGCAAAGGTTTCTGAAATGAACGAATGAGTAGCCCCTGAATCTATCAAGGCTTTCGTAGCAGAACCGGCTATAAAGATTCTTCCTGAAAGATTTGAATATTATGCTAAACCCAATAGTTTTACAAGAACTATGCTTATAGACATGCAAAGGTCAAAGTTCTTCTAACCTACGTTCCCGTAAATAACACTGATTAGAGCATGCAATCCTATCATAAATTCTAAGTTTAAAATATTAACCCAAAACATTAAACTTCAAATACAACTTAAGGATTTATGATACCTGTCATGAGCATCGTCTCCGGGTTAGTCTCCCCAGCATGGAGAGCAAAAACTCTGCCTTGGGTAGGCAGATTTTTCTATGGGCAATTCTTCAATATGTGGTCAGTACTACCACATTTGTAACACTTTCCCGAACCATACATACATGGCCCAGCATGACGACGTGAGCACCTGGCACAGAGTGTATACTCCACTGTCCTGGGGACTGCTCGTCCCTGCGGTTGCTGCTGCAGCCCTCTGTTCTTGGGTGGACCGTGGAAAGGTCTCTTATTCTGATGCTGTGACTAAGGAGGACGGTGTGGTGCCTGAAATGGTCGTTTTCCAAGGCGATCGCGCTCAATATCATTCTGGTCTTGCTCTGCCGCTAGAGCTCTGGAAACAGCAACATCATAGGTAGTAGGCCCAGCCACCCTAACATCACGGCGTATGATCGGCCGTAGACCATTCAGAAAATACCTCAATTTAGCTCCAGCATCATTAGCAATTAGGGGTACAAAGTGACATCCCCTCTCGAACTTACGGATGAACTCCGTAACAGTCAAGTCTCCCTGCCTCAGGGTCATGAACTCCGTGGTCAACCTCGAACGCACCTCCTCAGTAAAATATTTAGAATAGAATACCTTTGTGAAGTGCTCCCAGCTCAAAGTAGTCAAATCCAAAGCCACTGATGCTCCTTCCCACCATAGGCGAGCGTCTCCTCCGAACAGGTAGGTCGCACATCGAACCCTATCTCCATCTTCAAGCCCCATAAACTCGAAAATAACCTCAAGGGACTTAATCCAACCCTCGGCTGCCATAGGATCGGATGTCCATAAGAATTCCTTTGGTCGCATCTTCATGAACCGCTCATAGATAGCCTCCGGTCCCGGCTGTCTGGCTCCCACTGCATTGTTCCCCGCAAACTGTGCGAAAAACTGAGTCATCCCAGCTAGCATCTGGGCATTCATGTCTGGTGGAGGGGGTGGTGGTAGATCTCTCTCCTCGTTCTCCCTTTGTCTCTGATCCTCACCGCCCTCATGACGGCGCTCATCATCACCTCTCGGGCGTCCAACACGGCGTCTAGGAGGCATGCTGTTCCATAATTATAACCCATACGTAACCAACATGCATAATTCCACTATTTCTTTACATTTAAATAAATAATGCATAATCGTAATCTTGACGTAAAATATTTCATGCAATCATGACGTAAAAAAAATATTTCATGCTTTAAAATAAATGCGTAATCGTAAGACTTACAGACCGAAGACGTGACTTCATGAGCTTCTCGAAAGCAGTAGTAGTACAACCTTTTACAAGATCATAGGCTCTGATACCAACTGAAAAGGCCCGTATTTCGTATTCATAAATTTTCGAAATTATTAAAAATTTTCTAAATAAATAATTATCTTTTCTCATTTAATTAAAATAAACATGTAAATAATTTTTTTTCTTTAAAATAACAGCGGAAGCAAATATGGTTTTATACCAACAATTTAAAAATAGTCCAACGTAAAATCAATTTAAAATAATCCAACGTATTAAACTGAGTCTGAATAATAAAAAGTTCATAAACTAAATCATGAGGTCCTCGGGTTTACTACTACTGTCCCAAGATCGATCACTGGTCTCCGTCCGCGGTCCCGACCTCATCAATACCTACAACAATCAAGTCTAGTGAGTCTAAAGACTCAACATGTATATATCGTGAATAAAAAGTAATTATATCATAAAATCGCATGCAACGTAAAAATAAAGTATCGTAAAGCGTACGGTAAAAATCATATCATGAATAATTATAACTACGCGCATATCTTAAAATCATACGTAAAAGCTTTGCTCAATAGAGCTCTGTTATAACATATCATAATTTTCTGGTAGAGATAATGTTTCTAAGCATGTGGCCCATAACATAGCGTGAGCGCCTGATCAGACTAAACCACAGTATACTGGGTGGTAGAGATCAATCACAGCCCTTGGACTGGATGTCCGTACCCATACATAATCATAACCGGTCGTAAGTCACCGGGCGGAGAGGGCCTCGGTTGTTCCCGCCGACTTCCAAACCCATAAGCATAAGGTGGCCACAAGACATATCGCATATATCTCAAAAATAAACATTTTATATTTTTATGCACGTAATATAATTATAACCTTATTTTTACCTGATGAGTTGGATCGTTCCCAGGCTTGCTGCGACTTACTACTAATATGTGACACATGAAATAAATCTTTACTTGACAAAATCTTAACAATAGAACCAAAAACGAGACGATTCGGACCAACAACTTGATTTTTAACCATGGCTTCGTACCAACCCGAAACAACATTAAACCGACGTTTAACCATGATTAAAAATACCCCGAACATACTGAAAATATGCACAAGGACTGTAAAACACGAAAATAGGTTGATGGAATCCAAAAACATAAAACACTCTTTCGAGAGTCATTTTGGAACCTTTCACCGTAAATTCTCGTACGACTTCTAAACTCGACCAAATCACGAACGGCAAAAAACATGACTTTCCTAACTCATTAAGGTAGTGTCCAGTCCAAGGCCATGGGCTAAAAGCCAACCAAGAACTCAAACCACCACCAAAACCGTGACTCAAAGTTGCTGTCAAAAGTGCAGCAGTAGCAGCTTGCTTGTTTTGCTCAATTTATGAATCTCCTGGCCATTGGGGCTTGAACCACCGACCAGAGACCCTTACAAACATCCTAAGGCATGGCTTGGACCAAGGATAAGGGCTAAAAGCCAACCAAAAACCGAGCCAACACCTAGGACAATGCACAGCTCAAACCGAGAGCACCCAGAAATTCTGTGCTATAGTATTCGAATGCATTTGTTGTCTTATTTCGTTCCAGTGGCTATATGATCAACCATGGCACGATCTAGACATGAGGGAGTGTTGTATGAACCATGGATATAGGTTAGAAGCCAGCCACAATCCATCCAAACACATAGAACCCGAAACTCATCACCCATACAGGAAAAATGAACCATGGGACATGTGTGTGTTTTGTTTTAAAAATTCGATGGGACCATGAACCATGCTTTGAAAGAACACCTTGGTCACGTCCGAGAAATGATAAGGAAGGGTTCTAACCATGGTTACAGTCCCTAGGACAGCCACGATTCGAACTCCCATCCCAAACAACCAATTGACAGAATTTTTGACAAAATCTGCAGTTAATGGAATTGTTGCTGTCCATTCTTTGTACTGAGTGTATGGACTGAAACAAATGGACTAACAACACTCTAACACCCTCTGAAGCATGCCTATATGAAGCCTTGACAGCCTGGAACCGAAGCAATCACCTGGATTCAGCAAAAACAACTCAACCGTGAAGATGAATACCAAGGGCCGAGATGTTGTACAGAATTTTCCAAAAATTTCTTGCTGTCATTTTCATGTTCTTGCTTGAATCATACTTACATAATGGTTTAAACATATCTATAGAACTTGATTGAAGAGCAAAGAAACAATATATACATGCCTGGAATTTGTTTTGAAGAAAAACAATTCAAAACGACAATACGACGCGACGGGATCGGAGTTGGCTTCCTTCTTGTTCAGCTGCTGTTATTCTCGATTATTTTGCTGATGTTTTCTTCTGTAATTTCAAAGGTGGGGTTGTGGGGGATGTAGGCAAGGAAGGTGAATGATTTAATAGGTGTTAAAGGTGACATTATATGCCTTAAAATGAGATTTACAAGTGAAGGAGTGGAAGGGACTTTGAATGGTTTTCTCCTACCCTTGCTGCCGTTGGTTTCTCTTCAAATTCTTGCTGTACGTTCATGCTCATTTCCTAGACTAATGGGTTGAGGAACAATTATGTGAATTATAGTATTTGATTTTTCTACTAATTAGTGATTTAAAAATAGAAAAATGAATAAACCATGAAGTGCAATTAGGAATGGTTTGAATGGAGAGTTATCAAACAATTGAAATATTTTAAATGTTGATCATTATTACTAATTTGCATTGTATGTTTTTATTAAAACCTTGCTTTTTAATTGTTTAAGATTTAAACATTCATTATATATATTTTAGTGAATTAACACATTAATTTAGAATAACTTAGTACATGGCATACTTAACCAAAAATTTAAGTATTAAAACGCTAGGTTCTTAATTTCTTGATTACTTTAGACTTAGATTAATTTTATCCACATTTGTTTACATATTTTTATTTAAGCTTTAATTGAATGTTAACCTAATGAATTTATTTAATAACTTAGCTCAAATAAATTTAATAAATCCTAAAACATTCTTTTTCTTTAAATTAAATTATTCCTTGACTTAAATTAAATTTAGAAATATTCTTCTTATTATTAATCTTATCTTTAATCTCCAAACTCCAATCCGGCCTCGCGTATTTATCCTGAAAAGATAAAACTAAACATCTACTTTCAAAATAAATAAAACGCCTCATATATTCATAAAATTTATTTTTAATTTAAATAATAGCAATTATGCATGGTTTATACGTAATCTGATTTTCGGGTTCTACAACTCTACATCCTTAAAAGAAATTTCGTCCCCGAAATTAAAACTTACCGAATAACTCGGGATAACGACTCCTCATCTCCGGCTCAGATTCCCACGTAGCTTCCTCCTCCGAACGATTGAGCCACTTGACTTTCACTAGTTTGACCATTTTGTTTCGAAGCCTTTTCTCCTGTCTGTCTAAAATTTGCACTGGTCTTTCCTCATAAGACATGTTCGGAGTGAGCTGCAACGGTTCGAAGTTCAAGACATGCGATAGATTCGCCATATACTTCCTCAACATAGAGACATGAAACACGTTGTGTACTCCGGCCAGATTCGGCGGAAGAGCAACACGATAAGCTAATGTCCCAACTCTGTCAAGGATCTCAAATGGTCCAATGAATCTCGGCCTGAGCTTTCCTTTCTTCCCGAACCGCATGACACCTTTCATCGGTGCAATCTTCACGAAAACATGGTCACCAAAAGCAAACTCCAGATCTCTCCTCCTCTGATCCGCATAACTTTTCTGTCTACTCTGAGCGGTCCTCATCCTGTAACGGATCTTGACTACTACCTCAGCAGCCTGCTGCACAATTTCCGGACCCAACTCTGATCTCTCCCCGACTTCATCCCAATGAATAGGAGATCTACACTTGCGACCGTATAGTGCTTCGTATGGAGCCATACCGATAGACGACTGAAAACTGTTGTTATAGGTAAACTCCACCAACGGTAGCTTTGACTCCCAACTCCCGGAGAAATCAAGAACACATGCACGAAGAAGATCCTCCAAAATCTGGATAACTCTCTCGGACTGACCATCTGTCTGTGGGTGAAAAGCTGTGCTAAACAACAACTTTTTACCCATTGCTGCATGCAGACTCTTCCAAAACGATGAAGTGAATCTAGGATCTCGGTCAGACACTATAGAAACGGGAATACCATGAAGTCTAACGATCTCCCGGATATATAACTCTGCATACTGGATCATGGAGAAAGTCGTCTTAATAGGCAAGAAATGAGCTGACTTCGTAAGACGATCAACAATCACCCATATAGCATTCGACCCTCTGACTGACTTTGGCAGGCCCACAACGAAGTCCATGGTGACATTCTCCCACTTCCACTCGTGAATAGGAAGAGGCTTGAGCAAACCTGCTGGTCTCTGATGTTCCGCTTTCACTAGCTGACACGTCAGACACTCGGATACAAATCGTCTGATATCCCTCTTCATCCCTGGCCACCAATATAATAACTGCAGGTCTTTGTACATCTTCGTACTCCCAGGATGAATAGAGTACGCCGACATATGGGCCTCAGATAAGATATCCTCTCCAATAGAATCGCTGCTCGGAACCCACATTCTGTCCCGATATCTGACAATACCGTCTCTAACTGTGTACAAGATACTGCCCTTGGCTTCATCTCTCTGTCTCCACTTAGACAATTGGTCATCTGCTAACTGCCCATTGCGAATACGATCTAAGAGAGAAGACTGGATCGTCAAAGTAGATAGATGAGGAACTCTACCTTGAGGATATGTCTTTCAATCAAACCTCTGCATCTCAAACTGAAGATGTCTCGAAACCACCAAATGAGCCATCCCTGCGACTTTCCTGCTCAACGCGTCTACAACTACATTAGCTTTGCCAGGATGATAGCTAATGTCACAGTCATAGTCCTTTACTAGCTCCAACCAACGCCTCTGCCGCATATTCAACTTTTTCTGTGTAAAGAAGTATTTGAGACTTTTGTGGTCGTTGAAAATCTGACACTTCTCTCCATACAAATAATGCCTCCAAATCTTCAATGCAAATACTACGGCTGCCAACTCTAGATCATGGGTAGGATAATGCTTCTCATGAGTCTTCAACTGACGAGAAGCATATGCTATCACCTTTCCATGCTGCATCAATACTGCGCCTAACCCGAGTTTCGATGCATCGGTGTACAGAACAAAATCCCCGGGTCCTGAAGGCATGGCCAATACCGGCGCCGAAATAAGAGCTTGCTTCAATGTATCGAAGCTCTTCTGACATTCCTCGCTCCACACATACTTAACATTCTTCTTCGTCAATGATGTGAGTGGAACAGCGATGGAGGAGAATCCTCGAATAAACTTCCGATAGTATCCTGCTAGTCCAAGGAAACTACGGATCTCGGATGCATTTTGAGGCACAACCCAATCTCTGACTGCTGCAACTTTCTCCGGGTCTATCTCGATCCCACTGCTAGAAATGACGTGGCCTAAGAACGCCACTTTCTCTAACCAGAACTCGCATTTGCTGAACTTTGGTTTGTGCTTTTGTAAGGTCTGCAGTACTGTGGTCAGATGTCTGCTGTGATCCTCTTGATTCTTTGAGTAGATGAGAATATCATCTATGAATACTATCACGAACATATCAAGATACGGCTGGAATACGCGATTCATGAGATCCATGAAGATCGCTGGCGCATTCGTCAAACCGAACGGCATCACAAGAAACTCGAAGTGGCCATAACGAGTCCTGAAAGCAGTCTTGAGAACGTCGGCGTCTTTCACTCTCAGCTGATGAGAACCAGAACGCAGATCAATCTTGGAGAATACCGAAGCTCCCTCCAATTGATCAAATAAATCCTCTATCCTCGGGAGTGGGTATTTGTTCTTCACTGTAACGTTATTCAAATCCCGGTAATCAATGCAGAGCCTCATAGAACCATCCTTTTTCTTCACAAACAATACCAGTGCGCCCCATGGCGAAAAGCTCGGGCGAATGAACTCCTTGTCAAGAAGTTCCTGAATCTGTTTCTTGAGTTCTGCCATCTCCGTCGGTGCTAATCTGTACGGCGCCTTTGAGATCGGTGCCGTACCGGGCATAAGCTCAATAGAAAATTCCACCTCTCGCACAGGTGGTAATCCAGAGACGTCATCAGGAAAAACGTCTAGAAAATCCCGGACAACTGGAACATCGGATGCTGACTGTTTGGGCGTCTCGGGAACGGATACAAGAGTAGCTAAAAATGCTCGTCACCCTCTACGAATGAGCTTCCTAGCCTGGACACAAGATATCATACGCGGTAAATTAAAATACCTGTCTGGCTCGAATAAGAATTGTTCCGTCCCCGGCGGTCGGACGAGAACAGATCTCTGCTGGAAGTCAATCAAAACTCTGTTCCTCAATAGCAAGTCCATCCCTAGAATGATATCAAATTCTGGCATCGGAAGAACGATAAGATCCGCATACATAAGATTACCATGAAGTTCAAGGTCTATATCTCGGATCACATTAGTGGCTGTCATCTCCTCTCCAGAAGGCAATGTTACGGAATACGCTATGTCTAGCCCAATTGATTTGATCTTGAGAGAATTTGCAAAGGTTTCTGAAATGAACGAATGAGTAGCCCCTGAATCTATCAAGGCTTTCGTAGCAGAACCGGCTATAAAGATTCTTCCTGAAAGATTTGAATATTATGCTAAACCCAATAGTTTTACAAGAACTATGCTTATAGACATGCAAAGGTCAAAGTTCTTCTAACCTACGTTCCCGTAAATAACACTGATTAGAGCATGCAATCCTATCATAAATTCTAAGTTTAAAATATTAACCCAAAACATTAAACTTCAAATACAACTTAAGGATTTATGATACCTGTCATGAGCATCGTCTCCGGGTTAGTCTCCCCAGCATGGAGAGCAAAAACTCTGCCTTGGGTAGGCAGATTTTTCTATGGGCAATTCTTCAATATGTGGTCAGTACTACCACATTTGTAACACTTTCCCGAACCATACATACATGGCCCAGCATGACGACGTGAGCACCTGGCACAGAGTGTATACTCCACTGTCCTGGGGACTGCTCGTCCCTGCGGTTGCTGCTGCAGCCCTCTGTTCTTGGGTGGACCGTGGAAAGGTCTCTTATTCTGATGCTGTGACTAAGGAGGACGGTGTGGTGCCTGAAATGGTCGTTTTCCAAGGCGATCGCGCTCAATATCATTCTGGTCTTGCTCTGCCGCTAGAGCTCTGGAAACAGCAACATCATAGGTAGTAGGCCCAGCCACCCTAACATCACGGCGTATGATCGGCCGTAGACCATTCAGAAAATACCTCAATTTAGCTCCAGCATCATTAGCAATTAGGGGTACAAAGTGACATCCCCTCTCGAACTTACGGATGAACTCCGTAACAGTCAAGTCTCCCTGCCTCAGGGTCATGAACTCCGTGGTCAACCTCGAACGCACCTCCTCAGTAAAATATTTAGAATAGAATACCTTTGTGAAGTGCTCCCAGCTCAAAGTAGTCAAATCCAAAGCCACTGATGCTCCTTCCCACCATAGGCGAGCGTCTCCTCCGAACAGGTAGGTCGCACATCGAACCCTATCTCCATCTTCAAGCCCCATAAACTCGAAAATAACCTCAAGGGACTTAATCCAACCCTCGGCTGCCATAGGATCGGATGTCCATAAGAATTCCTTTGGTCGCATCTTCATGAACCGCTCATAGATAGCCTCCGGTCCCGGCTGTCTGGCTCCCACTGCATTGTTCCCCGCAAACTGTGCGAAGAACTGAGTCATCCCAGCTAGCATCTGGGCATTCATGTCTGGTGGAGGGGGTGGCGGTAGATCTCTCTCCTCGTTCTCCCTTTTTCTATGATCCTCACCGCCCTCATGACGGCGCTCATCATCACCTCTCGGGCGTCCAATACGGCGTCTAGGAGGCATGTTGTTCCATAATTATAACCCATACGTAACCAACATGCCTAATTCCACTATTTCTTTACATTTAAATAAATAATGCATAATCGTAATCTTGACGTAAAATATTTCATGCAATCATGACATAAAAAATAATTATTTAACTAATGGGTTTGAGTAAAATCGGGTAAGGTTTAATTAGTCTCAAATATATTTGAGACATTTAAATAAAAATCCATGGGCCTTGTAATTGTTACAAGCCCAAATAGAATTTCATGCTTGGAAGGTGAAAGGTTAGAGGATATTTTTTCAATATCCAAGGCATGGCATGTCTTTTGAATACACAACAACTTTTCACACAATCAAGAAAAACAATCCTTCTATCCTCACACACTATGTTGTCCGAAATTTTGCTCCTAATTCTCCTTCAATTTTCTTTCTTCAATTGTTGAGTAAAGCTTAGTCTTCTTAATGAAAAATACTCTAATTTTTCTAGTGCAAAATTAGAGTGGTTCTACTTTGTTAGTGGTGGATCTAATTTTCAAGGAAGGAGTCCATTTGAGCAAGGAGTGATGTTGGAAGTTTGTAGATTGTTTATCTTCAAGAGCCAAGTTGTTTACAACTTGGTTGGAGCCAAAACATCAATTCCTGTGTTTGATAGGTAATTTTTTAAACATACTATGAATGTCATTTTGTGTTTTATTGTATTTGCTACACATCTTAGTGTTTAGGGTGCTCGAATTCTTGTTGAAAAACAATTTTTGAAACTTCCGTTGCGCAAGCGGGCACCTTAAACGATCCCCTTTCAGGCATAATAGCAGCATAAAACAACTGATCATCTGGAAAATTTTCATTTATTGATATTTCATTATGAGATGATTCATTCATTATTCTAGATAAATGATCGGCTACGAGATTTTCTTTTCCTTTTTTATCTTTAATTATAATATCAAATTCTTGTAACAATAAAATCCACCATATCAATCTTGGCTTAGCATCTTGTTTATTTGATAAATATTTTACGGCAGAATGATCAGTGAAAACAATAGTAGTAGAACCAATTAAATAAGATCGAAACTTATCTAATGCAAATACTACTGAAAGTAATTCTTTTTCAGCAGTTAATTAATTTATTTGAAAATTATTTAATGTTCTACTAGCATAATAAATTGCATAAGGTTTTCCTTCTTTTCTTTGTCCTAACACAGCTCCTATAGCATAATCACTTGCATCACACATTAATTCAAATGGTAAAGACCAATCTGGAGGTTGTAAAATAGGTGATGTAATTAAAAGATTAATTATTTTTTTTAAAGCATTTTCAAATTTTTGAGTCCATTCAAATTGTGTATCTTTTGTTAAAAAATTTGAAATTGGTTTAGATATTATACTGAAATTTTTTATAAACCTTCTATAAAATCCTGCATGACCCAAGAATGATCGAACTTCTTTGATTGTTTTTGGTGATGTTAAATTAGCAATAACATCAACTTTAGCTTTATCAACTTCAATTCATTTTTCAGATATCACATGCCCTAAAACAATCCCAGATTTAACCATATAATGACATTTTTCTCAATTTAAAACAAGATTTTTTTCACATCTTTTTAATACTTCTCCTAGGTTTTTAAGACAATTTTCAAATGAGTTTCCAAAAACATTTATATCATCCATAAAAACTTCTACAAATTTTTCAATCATATCACTGAAAATACTTAACATGCATCTTTGAAAAGTAGCTGGAGCATTACACAAACCAAATGACATTCTTTTAAATGCAAAAGTTCCAAAAGGGCAAGTGAAAGTAGTTTTTTCTTGATCTTCTAATGATATAGGTATTTGATAATACCCCGAATACCCATCAAGAAAACAGTAATAAGAATTGCCTGCTAATTTTTCTAGAATTTGATCTAAAAATGGTATTGAGAAATGATCTTTTCTAGTTGCATCATTTAATTTTCTGTAATCAATACACATACGCCAACTAGATGGAATCCTAGCTTGTAATAAATCTCCATTTTCATTTTTTATAATAGTGATGCCTGACTTTTTAGGTACTACTTGTGTTGGACTTACCCATTTACTATATGAGATTGGATAGATAATTCAAGCATCTAATAGTTTTAATATTTCATTCTTAACAACTTCCTTCATATATGGATTTAACCTTCTATGTGGTTGTTGATATGTTTTAGCATTTTCTTCTAATTAAATTTTCTGTGTACAAATTAAAGGATTTATACCTTTTATATCTTTCAAAGTCCATCCAATTGCATTTTTATATTTTTTAAGTAATTTAATTAAATCTTCTTCTTGATTTGGTAAAAGAGTGGAGGAAATTATAACAGGAAATTTTTTATTTTTACCAAGAAAGACAGTGTAATATCCAATCCTGGTAAACAGTACGGTTTAAGATTTCATACGTTTATTGACTACTTGGTCAAGTTTAAGTATAGTTTGGATGTTAAGAGTTTCGATTTATGATTTATAGTATGGTTGGTTATAGATGACGTGTAGTGTTATAGTAGCGGCGTTTCGATTAAATTCATGATAATTTATATATTGATCCAAATGAGGTGAGGCCACTTCCATTAGAAAGATAAGACATAAGGCTATAACTTTCTTGTTATGGGTTTTGTTCAAATCATTGTGGAAGATAAGCCAAAAGTGCCCCGAAGTGTGTCGTGTGTTTCGTCGTTCCTCCAGTGACACATGTTGGGAGAATGGGCATAAATTTTTACTCAGACCTCTAAATGATCTAAAATTTGGGGAGATTTAAGAAAAGACATAGGGCTAAAACTTTCATGTTTACCACTTTTCCTAATTCTGAAGGGAAGAGGCGTTGCAAAAGTAATCTTTGATGTAGCTGTGCGCAGAGCACGCCCGGGCCGAAAAAGATGTGCGCCCGGGCGAGCCTAGTTCGAAAATTTTGGATTTCTGGCCGAGAGTTCCGCGCCCGGGCGGAAAAAGATGTTCGCTCGGGTTCCAGCAATGTTTAAAAGTCGTGTTTTGGTATTTTTAGTGTTTAAATACAAGTGTTTGCCCTCATTTCCTCCATTTTTCTTGGTTCTTCACTTCAAGGGAGAGCTAGGGTTCTCATTCCTTCTTCATTTCCTTTGATTCAAGCTTCTTGTTGGGTTGTTGAAGTGAGAGCAAGATTATTTTGGGTTCAAGGAGCTAAGGTTTTGTACCAAGAGTTTTGAATCAAGTGCTCCAAGTGTAGTAAGTGGAATTCATTTCCTTGTGCTCACATGATAATATATGTATTGTGTTCCAATGTTTTAACATGTTATTCCCTTCCATTTGATTCTTATTATGTATCGAAATACCATGTTGTATATGAGAGGCTTTATATGTCTCAATTGTGTAAAAGGTAATACAAAAGAAAAGAGTATGAAAAGTGTTTGGTTTAATGCCCAAAATAGAGTTCAAATGATTTATTCGATTGATAGAGAGATAGTCAGAGATTGCATGCAATTAGTTGATCAACAACCATAGACTTATATCCCAACAGAGTATCGATTTATATCGATGGGATATAGGTACAGAGACAGAGATACTATTTAAATATCAATCCACCAGAGAATTGAGAAATACCATCGTTATTGTTATGCTATACCATGTTATTCATGTTTCAAGAGTTGGATGGTATTTAATGATTTCAAAGTCATGTTTTATAGAGTATGATATATGTATATTGTTATGTAAGAGTTCCAATTGCTGAGTTTTATACTCATTCCAGTTATTTCATGTGAGGCAGATAAGAGTGACGGGCCTGGACGTTGATTGAAGCCGGGGTCATATGCATACAAGAGATGGATCGAAGAAGATATTTTGCTAGCATTTTGACATGATCAAAAATAATATTTTGTATTTTGATAAAACACTTGATTGATCATGTATATGTTTTTGATTATAAATGTTTTATATAAAGAGAATTTTAAATCCTCCTTCCATCTAAATAAATTTTCGAAAAATTCCGCTGTTATTTTACGAAATCGGTCAGAGATGTTACATTTAGTGGTATCAGAGCAACGTTCTTCGGACCAATGCATATGACTTCGTCTACTTTCAACAGTCCGGGTATGTCTTCTTCTTCATCTATTTATTGTTATGGTTAATATGTATTATGTGAGCACATTGTAGGAGTTATGCCTCCTAAGAGAAAGGCTTCAGAGGGTGAGGATAGCTCATCATCGAGAGTTGTCGACGAGTTCGGAAAATTATTGAAAGAGCAAGCCAAGGTTCACAGTGAACAGATTCAACAGTTGCTACATATGCAAGGATCAGGTCAAGGTAGAGGCCAAGTGAGAGGCCAAGTGGTTCAAGCAGTTGGGACTTATGGGATCTTTACTGCTTTCAAGAGGATGGATCCACCTGAGTTTGCAGGAAGCACTGATCCATTGATGGCTGTAGGAGTGGATTAAAGCACTTGAGGCGATATTTGATCATCTCAAGTATGAAGATAATGATAGAGTTGGTTGTGCAGTTTTCATGCTAGTCAAAGCTGCACGTATTTGGTGGAATGCCACTAAGGTAGGTGTTGATGTTCCGACATTAAAGTGGCAAGATTTCACGGATCTTTTCTACGACAAGTATTTCCCGGATGCACTTCGAGCTCGGAAGGTGACTGAGTTTTTAGAGCTTCGGCAAGGAGGTATGAATGTTGATGAGTACATTTTGAAGTTCGAGGAGGTCTATCTGTTTGCCCCATACATTGCCTCAAATAAAAAAGACAAGGGTGCTCATTTTATTAGAGGACTTCGAGCAGAGATCAGGAGGGACATCAACATGTCTAAGGCGGTGACATTTAAAGAGATTGTGGCTAAAGCATTGTTAACCGAGCAAGATGAGAAGGATATTGCTAGAGAGAGACAGGCGAGGCACCAGGCTATTGCTCAAAGAGGTCAAGGTTTGAGCCAAAGAGGACAAGGAATTTACAAGGGGAAAGGCAAGATAGAGCCGAGTTCTAAAGCACCGACAGTCCCGTTTGACCCAGAGAAGTCATTGTGTCCCAAGTGCAGTAGGCCTCATAGGGGTGAATACAGGTTTGGTACTCACACATGCTACCGATGTGGTACTGCAGGCCATATCGCCAAGGACTGTCCGAGAGGATCGAGTAAAGAGAAGGTGCAGGGTCGCATCTTTACCATGACGAAGGAAGGTATAAATCCTGATTCTTCTGTAATCTCTAGCACTATTCTAATTTCAGGCAGAGTAGCTACGACATTGATTGATATAGGTGCTACTCATTCTTTTATGTCTGAAATATTTTTGAGATCTTTGGGTTTAGTTCCTTCTGTTCTTCCCCTCCAGTTTAATGTTGTATTGCCTTCTGGGGATGTGTTCTGCCCGACGTCTATTATGTATGCGTGTACTGTTCAAATTGATGAGCGAGTGGTTTATGCCGATTTGATTGTTATTCCGATGGTTGCGTTTGATATTATACTTGGCATGGATTGGCTATCAACTTGCCGTGCAGTGATTGATTGCGTTGCCAAGAAGGTGAAATTTGTAGATGATGAAAATAAGGAAGGTATGCTCGCCAGTGCAGGTACTTCGTTGGTCCTTCCTTTTATTTCATGTCTTGAGGCTAAGAAGTTGTTGTTTAGAGGTTGTGATAGGTTTTTGGCTTCGATTGTTGATACGGATAGAATTGTGAAGTTTAATATTGATGATATTGATGTTGTAAGAGAGTTCCCTGGTGTATTTGAAGATGATGTTCCGGGTTTACCGCCGGACAGAGATGTAGAGTTTGTGATTGATTTAGTCCCCGGCACGGTTCCTATTTCCAAAGCTTCGTATAGAATGGCCCCGACAGAAATGAAAGAGTTGAAGACACAGTTGCAGGATCTATTGGATAAAGGTTTTATTCGGCCGAGTTCTTCGCCTTGGGGAGCTCCGGTTCTTTTCGTTAAAAAGAAAGACGGGTCTTTACGGCTGTGCATTGATTACAGAGAAATCAACAAAGTGACGATTAAGAATAAATATCCGTTGCCACGGATAGACAACCTTTTTGACCAACTGCAGGGGATTATAGTGATTTCAAATATTGATTTGCGATCTGGCTATTATCAGTTGAAAGTTTGGGAGTCTGATATCCCTAAGACGGCGTTTCGGACTAGGTACGATCATTACGAATTTCTTGTGATGTCGTTCGATCTGACTAATGCTCCTTTAGTCTTCATGGATCTTATGAACCGAGTGTTCAAGCCGTATTTGGATAGCTTTGTCATTGTTTTCATCGATGATATATTGATTTATTCCAAGACCAGAGAGCTTCATGCAGAGCACCTCAGAGTTGTTCTTCATTTTTTGAGGGAGAAGATGTTATATGCTAAGTTGAAGAAATGTGAGTTCTGGTTGGAGCAGATTTCTTTATTAGGCCATGTTGTTTCAAAGGATGTTTTAGCTGTTGATCTAGTGAAAATCGAGGTGATTCAGAAGTGGCCTATCCCTACCACTGTATCAGAGGTACGCAGTTTTCTTGGTTTGGCGGGTTATTATCTTCGTTTAATTTCAAATTTTTCCAAGATTGCCCTTCCGTTAACCAATCTGACGAGGAAGACTGTGAAGTTTGAGTGGTCCAATGAATGCCAAAGTGGATTTCAAGAGTTGAAAGATAGGTTGACGATAGCTCGTGTACTTGCATTGCCCAGTGTTACAGAGAATTTTGTTGTTTATACCGATGAGTCAAAGAAGGGTCTTGGTGCAGTGCTGATGCAACGTGGAAAGGTTATAGCTTATACTTCTTGCCAGTTGAAAGACTATGAGAAAAATTATCCTACGCATGATCTGTAACTGGCAGCTGTGGTTTTTGCCCTGAAAATCTGGAGACACTACTCATACGGCGAAAAGTGTGAAATTTTCACGGACCACAAGAGTTTAAAGTATTTGTTTTTGCAGAAAGAACTCAATATGCGACAGAGACAGTGGTTAGAGCTTGTCAAAGATTATGATGTGACGATTAGTTTCCACCCTGGGAAGGCGAATGTTGTAGCGGATGCATTGAGCCGTAAGTCAAGTTCCTCTTTGAGTTCTATGATTTAGAAGCCGTTGTTGTTAGATTTGCAACGAGAAGAGATAGTTTTGGTAGTACCGAGAACTATTGCTCGCTTTTCAGCGTCGATCATTCGGCCTACATTGACGGACAGGATCCGTAGAGAGCAGGCCAATGATGCACAGTTGATAGAGATGAGAGCCAGAGCAGAAGAGAAATGTAATTCAGAGTTTGGGATGAATAGAGATGGTTTAATGACATTCAGAGGCCGTATATGTATTCCTACTGGTGATGATATTCGGCGAGTCGTCTTGACAGAGGCACATACCGCGCCATACTCGATACATCCAGGTAGTACCAAGATGTATCAGGATCTTCGTAGACTTTATTGGTGGCCAGGTATGAAGAAGGATATTGCCATGTTTATTTCTCAATGCCTAACTTGTCAGCAGGTGAAAATCGAACATTAGAAACCTGCTGGGACATTGCTATCGTTGCCGATTCCTCAATGGAAATGGGAGCTCATTACAATGGACTTCGTGACTGGTCTTCCCAAAACGTAAAAAGGCTATAACTCTATTTGGGTTATTGTTGATCGGTTGACCAAGTCAGCGCATTTTCTTCCAGTCAAGACAACGTATTCCATGAACCAGTATGCCGAAGAGTACATAGCAGAGATTGTTAGACTTCATGGTGTTCCTGTGTCGATTGTGTCTGATCGTGACCCTAGATTTACTTCAGAGTTTTGGAAGAGTTTGCACAGAGCCTTGGGTACACGGTTAGCATTCAGTACAGCATATCACCCACAGAGTGACGGTCAATCAGAGAGAGTTATTCAGATTTTGGAGGATATGCTCAGAGCTTGTACTATAGACTATCCTGGTAGTTGGGATTCTAAATTGCCTCTTGTTGAGTTAACGTACAATAACAGTTACCAAGCAACGATTGGCATGGCACCATATGAAGCACTTTATGGAAGAAAGTGTAGATCTCCCTTATATTGGGACGAGATTGGTGAGAGGGAGATGTTGGGTCCAGAGTTGGTCCAACAGACAGCTGATGTTGTTGTTGTTATCCAAGAAAGGATGAAGACAGCACAGTCAAGACAGAAGAGTTATGCTGATGTCAGACGAAGGCCGTTGCAGTATGAGGTTGGCGACCATGTGTTCTTGAAGATTGCACCTCTTAAAGGTGTGATGCGTTTTGGCAAAAAGGGAAAGTTGAGTCCAAGATTTATTGGCCCATTTGAGATCTTGGACAGAGTCGGTGATCGAGCTTACAGGTTAGCCCTACCGCCAGATCTTGATAGAGTTCATAATGTTTTTCACGTCTCCATGCTCAGGAAGTATATTGCGAATCCTTCCCATGTTCTTCGCCACGAGCCATTGGATTTGACGCCAAATTTGACGTATCAAGAGATTCCAGTCCAGATTTTTGATCGCAAAGTTAAAGTATTGAGAAACAAAGAGATCGGCATTGTTAAAGTCCTTTGGAGGAATCAATTGATTGAAGAAGCCACGTGGGAACCAGAGGATGTGATGAAAGAAAAGTACCCTGAGCTTTTTGCACTGTAACGTCAATTTCGGCGATGAAATTTCTTTAAGGAGGAGAGATTGTAATATCCAAGCCTGGTATACAGTACGGTTTAAGATTTCATACGTTTATTGACTACTTGGTCAAGTTTAAGTATAGTTTGGATGTTAAGAGTTTCGATTTATGATTTATAGTATGGTTGATTATAGATGACGTGTAGTGTTATAGTAGCGGCGTTTCGATTAAATTCATGATAATTTATATATTGATCCAAATGAGGTGAGGCCACTTCCATTAGAAAGATAAGACATAAGGCTATAACTTTCTTGTTATGGGTTTTGTTCAAATCATTGTGGAAGATAAGCCAAAAGTGACCCGAAGTGTGTCGTGTGTTTCGTCGTTCCTCCAGTGACACATGTTGGGAGAATGGGCATAACTTTATACTCATACCACCAAATGACCTGACATTTGGGGAATTCAAGAAAAGACATAGGGCTACAACTTTCATGTTTACCATTTTCCTAATTCTGAAGGGAAGAGGCGTTTCAGAAGCGATCTTTGATGTAGCTGTACGCAGAGTTTGCCCGGGCCGAAAATGATGTGCGCCCGGGCGAACCTAGTTCGAAAATTTTGGATTTCTGGAAGAGAGTTCCGCGCCCAGGCGGAAAAAGATGTTCGCCCGGGTGGCCAGCAATGTTTAAAAGTCACGTTTTGGTATTTTTAGTGTTTAAATACAAGTGTTTGCCCTCATTTCTCTCATTTCCTCCCTTCTTCTCGGTTCTTCACTTCAAGGGAGAGCTAGGGTTCTCATTCCTTCTTCATTTCCTTTGATTCAAGCTTCTTGTTGGGTTGTTGAAGTGAGAGCAAGATTATTTTGGGTTCAAGGAGCTAAGGTTTTGTACCAAGAATTTTGAATCAAGTGCTCCAAGTGTAGTAAGTGGAATTCATTTCCTTGTGCTCACATGATAATATATATATTGTGTTCCAATGTTTTAACATGTTATTCCCTTCCATTTGATTCATATTATGTATAGATATACCATGTTGTATATGAGAGGCTTTATATGTCTCAATTGTGTAAAAGGGAATATAAAAGAAAAGAGTATGCAAAGTGTTTGGTTTAATGCCCAAAAGAGAGTTTAAATGATTTATTGGATTGATAGAGAGATAGTCAGAGATTGCATGCAATTAGTTGATCAACGACCATAGACTTATATCCCAACAGAGTATCGATTTATATCGATGGGATATAGGTACAGAGACAGAGATACTATTTAAATATCAATCCACCAGAGAAAAGAGAAATAACATCGTTATTGTTATGCTATACCATGTTATTCATGTTTCAAGAGTTGGATGGTATTTACTGTTTTCAAAGTCATGTTTTACAGAGTATGATATATGTAGATTGTTATGTAAGAGTTCCACTTGCTGAGTTTTATACTCATTCCAGTTATTTCATGTGATGCAGATAAGAGTGACGGGCCAGGACGTTGATTGAAGCCGAGGTCATATGCATACAAGAGATGGAAGGAAAAAGATATTTTGCTAGCATTTTGACATGATTAAAAATAATATTTTGTATTTTGATAAAACACTAGATTGATCATGTATATGTTTTTGATTATAAATATTTTATGTCAAGAGAATTTTAAATCCTCCTTCCCTCTAAATAAATTTTAGAAAAATTCCGCTGTTATTTTACAAAATCGGTCAGAGGTGTTACATACATATTTCAATTCTGATGGTTAAACTTTAATTCAAGTTTTGTATTATCATCTTTTTTAAAATTATTTTCAGACTCAAAACTTTCTATTGAAAAAACTTCAGATTGTTGATTTAAGTTTTCTACTTGTATATTTTCTTCCACAATTGTTTCAATTTCATTACCATATTCATTTTCATTAATACTTGGTTTTTTACATAAATTGAACACAATAAGTTCTAGAGTCAAATTTCCAAAAGACAATTTCATTATTTCATTTCGACAATTAATTAAAGCATTTGAAGTTGCTAGAAATGGTCGTCTCAATATTACTTGAATTTCATTTATGTACTTCTATTGGTTGTGTATCCAAAACAATAAAATCTACAGGATATATAAATTTATCAACTTAAACTAAGACATCTTCTACCATACCTCAAGGTATTTTGATTGACCTATCCGCCAGTAAAAGAGTAACAGAAATAAGTTTTATTTCTCCTAAATTAAGTTTTTCATAAACTGAATAAGGAAGTAAATTCACACTTGCTCCCAATCTCACAAAGCTTTTTTAATTTTATTTTCTCCAATAATAAATGAAATTGTTGGACAACCAGGATCTTTATATTTTAAAGAAGAATTATTTTGAAGAATAGAACTTACTTGTTCAGCCAATAATACTTTCTTATGCACATGAAATTTTCTCTTCACAGTACATAAGTCTTTTAAAATTTTTGCATATGACGGTACTTGTTTAATATCATCTAATAAGGGGATATTTATCTTTACTTGTTTTAAAACTTCATAGATATCATAATCATTCTTTTGTTTTTTATGACTCGTTAATGCATGAGGAAACGAAGGAGGTTTATTTGACTCATTTACTATTTCATATGATTTATCATTCATCATATTATTCTTAGAATTTAAGGTATCACCATTATCAAAAGTATCAGGATTATCATCCTTACTCTTTGAATTTAAATGATCCTTATTTTCATTACTATATGGATCATTAGCCATTTACCACTTCTAAGGGTAATAACATATTTTCTTTGATCAATTTTATCATTATTTAATTCTTGATTTTGATTTTTAGGATTAGGTTGAGGTTGAGATGGAAGTTTTCCTTTTTCTTTAATATTAAGTACATATGCAAATTTTGCAAGAGTTTATTTCAAATCACTCATAGATTGACTGTTTTGAATATTGATAGACTCTTGCTTTTGGATAAATGCATGAATTACGTCTTCAAAGTTTTTTCTTTGAGGTGTAACATACGGAATATAACCTTGATTATTTTGGTTATTTTGAAAATATTGTTGTGAGAGTTGTGCCTTATTATCATTCCTCCAACTAAAATTAGGATGATTTTTCCATCCAGGATTATATGATGGTAAAAAAAGATCTAATATTGGTTTTTTTATAATTGTTAACATAATTTTCTTGTTCATGGAGACATTCTTTAAATGAAGGTAATGTTGGACAAACTTTTGTAGCATTATCATGTGTATCACGTATATGACAAACAATTTCTTGAATACTTTTTAATTGACCATTCTTTTTAATTTCTAATGACTCAATTTTTCTTGCTAAAGATGCAAGTTTAGCTTGAATATCTATATCATCTTTAAGATTATAGATATCACCCCAATTTTTTGAATTATTGAATTTAGTTATTGGTGGTTCTATTGTACCTATATTATCTCAATTTTGAACATTTTCTGCTATTGAATCCAAATACTATATAGCTTCATTTGGCTTTTTATCTCAAAAGTTCCATTACACTTGAATTCTATCATTTGCCTATCTTTAGGTATTAGACCTTCATAAAAGTGAGAAACTATTCTCCATGTTTCAAAACCATAATGTGGGCATGTATTAAGTAATTCTTTATATCTATCCCAACATTGATAAAAATTTTTTCCTTGTTTTTGAGAAAAAGTTGTAATTTGTCTTTTAAAAGAATTTGTTCTATGGGAAGGAAAAATTTTTTTAAGAATTGTTGTTGCATTTCTTCCCATGATCTTATTGAACTTGATCTTAAATTTTGTGGCCATTTTTAGCTTTATCTTTTGAAGAAAAAGGGAAAATGTTTAATTGAACTATATACGTGCTACAATTTTGATCATAATAAGTGTTACAAACTTCCTCAAATTCTCTTAGATGTAAATATGAATTTTCGGAATCTAAGCCATGGAAATTTGGTAAAAGTTGAATAATTTGAGGTTTATAGTTGAAATTAGATGCATCTGGAGGAAAAACTAAACAAGATGGGGCACTAGTTCTAATACGGTTCATATGGTGCGTAAGTGTTCTTAATTGATCATGTTCTTGATTATTATTATTATTATTATTATTATTATTATTATCTTGATTATTAGAATTATCATCCATGTTTAAATTATTTTCAGATACTCGAATAAGTCTACCACTTTTTTCTACGACTCCAAACACTTATACAAGTAAAAACAACACAATACTTATAAATAAAACATAAATAACAAATGTAAACTTAATTTATACCTTCCCGGAAATGGCGCCAAAAACTTGCTACTACTTAAATTATAATTCACCCAAGTGTAGGTTGTCTGCAAGTAATACATTTCGTAAGTACGAGATCGATCCAAAGAGAGGTTATTTTAAGTTTAAATTTATAAATTACCAAATGCAAGAATGAAATTTACAATTTATAAATTTGTCAAGGCTCAAATATTTATTCTTGGTATATGTAATATTTTTTAACTAAAAGTAAAACAAAGGAACCCACCATAATAATGGTTCCAAGAAAATTAAATATTTAATCACATCCATAATATAATATAGTTCCCACTATGTAAAAAATACCGAATTAACCGATATTTTATATATGGTACCTATGATTATATATATAACTGTATAAAATATATAATTGCATAAAGTAAATGATAAATTAAATTATTATATTTAATTCAGAACCGGCAGAGACACGCTATTGCATAAATGAAATATATGATTTAATAATTTAGTTGCAGTAAAGTAAATATTAGTTGTGGGAAAGTAAAAGTTAGATGCGAAAAATAAAAGTTAGTTGCGGGAATGTAAAAGTTAAATTGTTAGATGTTAGTATTAAATCATAATATTGCATTTAGAACAACCGACAGAACCACGCTATCGCCTAAATGAAATATATGATATAATTATATTTATATATATATATATATAATATAATATAACAATAATAATAATTAATGAAATATTTATTGTATCAAAATTAAACAACAAATGAAGATAATCACTTCAATGGTATCAAGCATTTGATGTAAAGTGATAACAACAAATAATTCATTTTTAATACTATAATAAAAAAAAGTTAGCTAAATGAAAAAAAATATAGAAAGAATATTGATAAACATAAAAAATGTATATTAATTAAATGTTTTATAATATAAATTTATAGTTTTTGTTTTATTAAATGTTTAAATATTATATGTTTTATAAATAAAATATAAGTTGTTGTGTAATTATAAGTTTTTGCTATTTTTTACAGGTTCGATAAAACAAAAATAACCTTGGCGTTGCAAATGAGATTAAGATGATTCTTGGACCTGTAGATAGTTGATGTTAATATCTACAATATTGGTGGCAAGCATGAAATAAAAATCTTCTCACAAGTGAAATCAAATTAAGCAACAAATAAAGTTACCAAAGAAGTGGCAGTTTTACCATGCTCTAGCATTTTGATCATATCTCTCAAATTACTTGGTCAAATGGTTAAAAAAAATACTACAATTCAAACAACTCGGATATCTACAAGTTTTGTTTTATGTGGAGAAGAAAATTCGGATGGGAAGAGTTTCAAAAGTGATGTGTATTAAAATATAATTTCTTGGAACACCAATGAAGACTTTTGTGTAAAAAAATTATATTTTATTTGTGGTTGTCTCCCCAAATTTTGGCTATAAATAGGGGTGTATTGTAATGTATTGAGATATCCCTCATTTATGAATAAACCTTTGAGTTCATAATATTTCTCTCTTTGTTTTTTCTTTATTTCTTCATTTAAATATAATTAGCATGTTAAATTTATATTCAAAGTTTTACACTTTGAATAATGAGTAGCTAACTTCCCAAAGTTGAGATGAAAAGGTAAAACTCTTGGCATGATAATAAGGTTATTAAAAGGTAAGAATCTATGTTTTATATTATTTAATCATTATTTGTTGTTTATGTTATATTTATTTCTTTAAGTATTATTATACCCTACTTATAAGTGGGAGTTTTGATTTATTGCTGCTACATTTTACACTAAATTCTTGGAACCATTTAAATGTTAGTTTGATATTACCAATCATTTAAAGTGGATGCTTTGATTTATTATATATGAATATATCATAATATTAATTTCTTGGTACCATTTAAATGTTTGTTTGGTTTTACCAACCATTTAAAGTGGATGCCTTGATTTATTATATATGAATATATCATAATATTAATTTCTTGGTACTATTTAAATATTTGTTTAGTTTTACCAACCATTTAAAGTGGGAATCTTGATTTATTGTTTACAAATATATATATAGCACAATAAATACTTGACAACATTTACAATTTTTGGTATATATTATATACTTATAAGATAATAATATATAACATAATATAAATATAATTATTTAATATATATGGAACCAATTTATTAAGTGGATTTCAATAATGTTCATTAAAGTTAACTTTATTAAAATATCAAGAGTGGATCCTTTAATATCAACTACTTAAATTAAATTTTGAACAAATAAAAATTACCAATTAAAGATTCAAACCATTAAAAGAAAAAACAAAAACAAAAACAGAAAGACATTGTAGTGGACTTGTAACTACCTTAGCTTCCCTGTTGATACGATATTCGGACTCACCGAATTATACTACTTGTGGACAACCTGCTCTTGGGAGTGCAACAATAAAAGTTGCAACAAGTTTTTGGCGCCGTTGCCGGGGAAGTATAATTTAATTTCAAGTTTATTTAATTTTGTTTATAGTTTATTTTTCTTTATTTGAATTTTTATTGCTTTTGTGTGTTTTTATTCTTTTGCATTTGCATTTGCATGATCATTTGGTCACGTATACTTAGTAGTCGACTCATTCAAAATAACTCTTTATTTTTACAAAACATGACGGAAGAACCCATCCAAGAAAATGAAGATGAAATTCAATCTCAACATGATCATGATAGACGAAGAACACTTACAGATCACATGAATCCTACACGTACTAATGCGCCTTCATGTCTAGTTTTTCCCCCTGATGCATCTCATTTCAATTTTAAGCCTGGTATTATCCAACTTTTACCAACTTTCATGGCTTAGATTCTGAAAATCCATACATGCATTTACGAGAGTTTGAAGAAGTGTGCAACATATATAATGATCTAAATTATATCATGAACACCATTCCACTTAAGATTTTTCCTTTTTTTTAAAAGATAAAGCTAAAACTTGGCTACAAAATCTTATATCGGGATCTATTCGAACTTGGGATGAATTGCAACAACAATTTTTGAAAAAGTTTTTTCCATCTCATAGAACAAATTCTTTCAAAAGGCAAATCATCATTTTAACTCAAAAACAAGAAGAAACTTTTTATCAGTGTTGGGATAGATACAAAGAATTGCTTAATATTTGTCCACATCATGGTTTTTAAATTTGGAGAGTTGTTTCACAATTTTATAAAGGTTTAACATCTAAAGATAGGCAAATGGTTGAATTTATGTGTAATGGAACATTTGAAGATAAAGATCCAAACGAGGCAATTGAGTATCTCGATTCATTAGCTGAAAATGCTCAAAATTGGGACACTATAGGTACAATCGAACCATCAAACAAGATTCAATCTCCCACATCTGGTGGAGGTATGTACACCCTCAAAGATGAACATGATCTCCAAGCTAGATTTACCTATTTGGCAAGAAAAGTTGAGGCACTTGAATTGAAATAGAATGGTCAATTAAAATATGTTCAAGTAATTGTGTGTCACATGTGTGATACAAGTGATCATTCTACAAAAGATTTTCCCACTTTGCCCTCTTTTAAAAAAAGTCTCCATGAATAAACCAATGTTTTGAACAATTTCAAAATGCCAAATTTTGAACCATTTTCTCAAAATTATAATCCAGGTTGGCGAAATCATCCAAATTTTTGTTGGAGGAATGATAATGGTGAACAATTTTCACAACCACATTTCCAAAATCAACAAAATTTTCAAAATTATACACCTTATGTTCCTCCACCTAAAAGGAACTTGGAAGATATATTGAATTCTTTCATTACAAAACAAGAGTCTATCAATACTCAAACTGCTCAAATCATGACAGATTTGAAAGATATTCTTGTTAAATTTGCATCTGCACTTAATGTTCATGAAAAAGGTAAATTTCCTTCACAACCACAGCCTAATCCCAAGGATCATCATTCACAAACTGGAACTTCTGGAACTCAACCGATTGATCAGGTAAAATCTGTTATTACCCTTCGAAGTGGTAAGCTTGTTGAAAAATCCATTCTTGAACCTTGTGAAGATGATGATAAATCAACTCCAAAGGGTAAGGAAGTGGAACCCATAACTTGCGAATAGGAGGTTCAACAGATAGTGTCACCACCATTCCCTCATGCATTGAAAAATACAAAAAATTCAAATTTGAATTCTGATATATATGATACTTTTAAACAAGTAAAAGTTAATATTCCTTTATTAGATGCAATAAAACAGGTACCATCATATGCCAAATTTTTGAAAGACTTGTGCACTGTGAAAAGAAAATTGAATGTGAAAAAGAAAGCATTTTTAGCTGAACAAGTAAGTGCAATCATTCAAAATAATAATACTTCGAAATACAAAGACCCTGGTTGTCCTACTATTTCATGTATTATTGGAGAACGAAAGATTAAGAAAGCCTTGCTTGAACTTGGAGTTAGTGTGAATTTACTTCATATTCAGTTTATCAAGAACTCAATCTAGGCGAGTTAAAATCTACTTCGGTATAACTTTTACTTGCCGATAGATCTGTTAAAGTGCCAAGAGGTATGGTAGAAGACGTGTTGGTCCAAGTTGATAACTTTGTATATCATGTCGATTTCATAGTTTTAGATACACAACCTATCGAAGTTTGTAATGCAATTCCTGTAATTCTGGGTCGTCCATTTTTAGCAACTTCTAATGCTCTTATAAATTGCAGGAATGGAATAATGAAGTTGTTATTTGGTAACATGACCTTGGAGCTTAATGTTTTTAATCTTTGTAAGTAACCACATGACAAAGGAGATGAAAGTGAAGATGAAAATCTTATTGAAACTCTTGTGGAAGAAAACATTCAAGAAGGGAGTACTCGTGATCAATTAGATATTTGTTCAATTGAAACTATTTAAATTGATCTTGATGATTTTATCAGATATCACTCGTTACCAGGATCAGAGAAAGAATTTCAGAGAAAATATGAGAACAAAGACGAACCACCCATATTGGAGCTAAAACCCTTGCCAGAAGAATTAAATTATGCATTTCTTGGAGAAGATGAAACATATCCGGTGGTAATTTCTTCCAAACTAGCAAGTGCTCAAGAAGGTAAATTAGTTGATATGCTTAAAAGACATAAAAATGCAATTGGTTGGACACTAAAAGATCTCAAGGACATTAATCCACTAATTTGCACTCACAAAATTCACTTTGAAGAAAATGCAAAAACATCTCAACAACCACAAAGAAGATTAAATCCACATATGAAAGATGTTGTGAAAAATGAAGTTCTCAAACTACTTGATGTTGGGATTATCTACCATATTTCTGATAGTAAGTGGGTAAGCCCAACACAAGTAGTTCCAAAAAAATCTGGCATCACAGTGATAAAAAATGAAAAAGGTGAATTGTTAACAAGTCGAGTCCCATCTAGTTGGCGGATGTGTTATTATTATAGAAAATTAAATGACGCCACTAGAAAAGATCATTTTCCATTATCATTTTTGGATCAAATTTTAGAAAGAGTAGCAGTTCATCCATACTACTGTTTTCTTGATATATATTCAGGCTATTATCAAATTCCCATTGCACTCAAAGATCAAGATAAAACTACATTCACATGTCCTTTTGGAACATTTGCATTTAGAAGGATGCCATTTGGATTATGCAATGCCACATCAACATTTCAAATATGTATGCTAAGCATTTTTAGCGACATGGTTGAAAATTGTTTGGAAATTTTCATGGATGATTTAATTGTTTTTTGGAATACATTTGATAATTGTCTTGAAAATTTGGAAAAAGTTTTAAAAAGATGCGAGAAAAAAGGTCTTATTTTAAATTGAGAAAAATGTCATTACATGATTACTTCTGAGATTGTTTTGGGACGTGTCGTGTCATCTCATGGAATTGAAGTTGATAAAACTAAAGTTGATGTCATTGCCAATTTACCCCCTCCAAAAACCATTAAAGAAATTCACTCATTTTTGGGACATGCTGGATTTTATAGGAGATTTATAAAAGACTTTAATTCAATCTCTAAATCCATTTGTAACCTCTTAACAAAAGACATTACATTGAGTGGACTCAAGAATGTCAAAATGCTTTTGATAAAATCGTTCGACATTTAACATCAGCTCCTATCATGCAACTTCCTGATTGGTCTTTACCATTTGAAATCATGTGCGACGCGAGTGATTATGTAGTCGGTGCAGTACTAGGTCAAAGAAGAAACGATAAGCCTTACGTGATATATTATGCAAGTATAACTTTAAACAATGCTCAAATGAATTACTCCACAACTGAAAAAGAACTAATTGCTGTAATATTTGCATTAGATAAATTTCGTTCTTATTTGATTGGATCAACGACTATTGTGTTTACTGATCATTCTGCTATTAGATATTTGTTAACCAAACAGGATGCAAAGCCATGACTGATACGATGGATTTTGTTGCTCCAAGAATTTGACATTGTGATCAAAGATAAAAAAGAACCGAGAATGTCTAGCCGATCATTTATCGAGACTAGTAACATGATCATCTTGTGAAATGACACCAATTAACGATAATTTTCCTTATGAACATCTATTTTCAGTTACTACTACACATTGGTTTTGTAGAGGCCCGAAATTCGTACTTGAAAATTTGCGGAAAAATTTAAAATTTTCTTTTAACATAAGTAATTTGCCTCATTCGTAAAATAAACTGATAAATAGAGTTTAATGTTCAAAATAGCACAGCGGAAGTAATTATTGTTTGTAAAATAACAATTTAAAATAATTCAACAACAGATAAAAACTGAGTTTGAAATTAAATAAAATAGTAAATGCTTAAAATGAGGTCCTCGGGTTCCTACTACTGTCGACCCAAGATGACTCACTGGTCCCCGCCCTCGGCCCCGACCTCATCAGTACCTACAACAATCAAGTCTAGTGAGTCTAAAGACTCAGCATGCATATATCATAAATAACAAGTAATAATAATAAAATTGCATGCATGGTAAAATATCATGAGTCTGGCGTAACGTAGAAATATCATGTCATGAGTAATTATAATACGTGCGTAACTGAACTTAAAATCATAAGTGAAATGTTGCTCGATAGAGCCCTGTCATGAAATAACATATAATAATTTTATGTTGAGAATATGTTCTACGCAAGTGGCCCCTGAACTGAACTGAACTGGATCGCCTGATCAGTATACTGGGCGGTAGAGATCATCATAGCCCTTGGACTGGATATACGTACCAATAACTGAGCATGAACTGGTAAGTGACCACCGGGTGAAGTAATAATCCCATGATAATGAAGTGGCCACATGCAATATCGCATAAATCTCGAAAATGAATATTTTATATTTTAGCACGTAATATAATTAAATAACATAATTAAATATCCTGTATTAATTTTACCGAATGGGTTGGATCGTTCCCAGGCTCGCTGCGACCTAATTCTAATATGAGAAAAATGCAATTAACCTAACTTGACCAACGTTTCGTAATTGAGCCCAAAAACGAGAAAATTACGCCCAACGACTTAGTATTTAATCATGACTCCGTACCAACCTGAACCAACACCAAACCATTGTTTAGTCATGATTAAAATACACCTAAAATGATGAAATAATGCTCCTAAAATTACAGTACTCGAAATTTTGGTGAATGGAGGCCAAAACATGAAACGCTCTTTCGAGAGTCACTTTGGCACATTGCACCGTAAATTCTCGTACGACCTCTAAACTTGACCAAATAACAAACGGCCAAAAACATGACCTTTATAACTTGATGAGATACTGTCCAGTCCAAGTCCATAGGCTAAAAGCCAACCAAGACCTCGAAACATACCTCTAAACCTCAGCGGAACTTGCTGTCAAAAATACAGCAGCTGTGTTAGCGTTTCCTTGCGTCGTTTGCGAGGATAATGGCCATTGTGGTTTGAACCATGGCTAAGGGCCCTAGGCCAGCCACAATTCAAACAACACCAGCAACGTGATCACGCTTTCGACCGAGAGCAAAAACTGTTCGGGTGTCATGCGATATAAATTTCTTCTATGCCTAAGATTAAGGTTAGAATTTTGAGGAGATAAGTTTTGTGTTGTGCTAACATCTATCAAGAAACATTTTCATAAAGAGACTAGCCACGAAGGCCCTGATAGACTCAAGAGCCACCCACTCTTTATTTCGGAGACATTCGCTAGTCACCTGGACGTCAAGTCTATTGGACTCGACGTGAGCTATTCTGTGACAGTCCCATCAGGGGAAGAATTTTCAGCTACTAGCGTGGTCAGGGACGTCGATTTCGAGCTTCAAGGCCACCTAGTGTATGCCGATTTGATGGTGTTGCCGATGCCAGAGTTTGATATAATTCTGGTAATGGACTGAATGACAAAGAATAGAGTTCTTATCGACTTCCAGAGAAGGTCGGTGTTAGTAAGACCTTTGGGTATGGAGCAGTTTCTCTTTGAGCTAGCTAGATGGAAGAGATTCCCTCGCATGATCTCATGCATGCAGGCGCGGAAACATATTTTCAAGGGGTTTCAGGCTTTCCTGGCCAGCATCATTTCAACACCTGACGTACCCACTCAGTCATTAACTGATGTACCAGTAGTAAGGGATTTTCCTGACGTATTTCCGGATGACGTCACAGGACATCCACCAGAGAGAGAGGTGGAGTTTTCCATTGACCTTGTGCCAGGAACTGTGCCAATCTCTAAGGCACCGTACCGTTTAGCTCCAACATAGATTTTATAGCTCAAGCAGCAGATTCAGGAGCTTCTAGACAAAGAATTCATCAGCCCTAGTTTCTCACCATGGGGCGCACCAGTACTCTTCGTAAAGAAGAAAGACGGGAGCATGAGGCTATGTATCGATTACCGAGAACTGAACAATGTAACGATCAAGAACAAATACCCATTTCCAAGGATCGAGGACTTGTTCGATCAGTTGCAGGGAGCCACAGTGTTATCTAAAATAGATCTTTGATCGGTGTATCATCAGCTGAAGGTGAAAATGCAGATATTCATAAGACAGCCATCAGAACCAGATATAGGCATTAAGAGTTCTTAGTGATGCCGTTCAGACTGACGAATTCTCCAGCATTTTCATTGACCTCATGAACCGAGTATTCCAGCCTTACCTTGATCAATTTGTCATAGTATTCATTGAAGATATTCTAATCTACTCGAAGAGCCATGAGGACCACAGCCAGCATTTGAGGACGGTTTGCCAGACCCTGCAGAGTCGCAAGTTATCTGCGAAGTTCAGTAAGTGTGAATTCTATTTGGAGAAGGTAGCGTTTTTGTGTCACATAGTGTCTAGCAGTGGAATTGAGGTGGACCCAACTAAAGTGGCAGCTGTTAAGGAGTGGGTTGAGCCAAAGAATGCCTCAGAGATCCGCAGCTTTCTGGGTTTAGCAGGTTACTACCGTAAGTTTATTCAGGGGTTTTCGTCGATAGTAGTGCCGCTCACTTCACTGACCAAGAAAAATGCTAAGTTCGTGTGGAGTGACGAGTGCCAGAAGAGCTGCTTTGATACTTTGAAGCAAGATCTTATTTCAGCGCCAGTGTTAGCCATGCCATCCGGGCAAGGAGATTTTGTGTTATACACCGATGCATCTAAGCTCGGGTTAGGCACAGTTTGATGCAGCATGGTCGGGTGATAGCTTATGCTTCCAGGCAGTTGAAGGTGCATGAGAACAGTTATCCGACTCATGATTTTGAATTAGCCGCTGTTGTCTTTGCATTGAAGATTTGGAGACACTACTTGTACAGCGAGAAATGCCAGATATTTACTGATCACAAGAGTCTCAAGTATTTCTTCACGCAGAAAGAGCTGTACATGAGGCAAAGACGGTGGTTGGAACTGGTGAAAGACTACAATTGTGAAATTAGCTACCATCCAGGGAAATCTAATGTTGTGGCAGATGCCTTGAGCCGTAAAGTTGCAGTCGTAGCACAGTTATCGGTGCACAGATCCCTTCAGTCAGAGATTCAGAGATTTGGATTAGAGGTTTATCGTGAGGGCCGAGTTCCCAGACTATCTAATCTGACAGTCAAATCAGATTTGCTAGACCGAATCTGTAGAGGACAGCCTTCAGACGAGCAGTTTCAGAAATGGAGGCTGAAAGACGAAGCCAAGGGCAGTGTACTGTACACAGTGTCTGATGGTATTGTGAGATACAGAGGTAGAATATGGGTGCCTAGTATTGATTCGATCAGAGATGATGTTCTGACAGAGGCACACGCATCTCCATATTTTATTCATCCAGGAGGTATCAGGATCTGCAGATTTTGTATTGGTGGCCAGGTATGAAGAAAGACATCCATCGGTTTGTGTCTGAATGTCTCACTTGTCAGCAGGTGAAAGCAGAGCATGAGAGACCAGCAGGGATGCTTAAGCCACTCCCTATCCCCGAGTGGAAATGGGAGAATATCACCATGGACTTCGTTGTTGGGTTGCCGAGGTCAGTCAGGGGATCCAATGCTATTTTGGTCATTGTGGATCGACTCACCAAGTCAGCACACTTTTTTTCAGTAAAGACAGTTTTCTCCATGACTCAGTATGAAGAGCTTTATATCAGGGAGATAGTTCGATTGCATGGGATCCCAGTTTCCATTGTGTCCGACAGGAAGCCGAGTTTTACATCGTCCTTTTGGAAGAGTTTGCATGCAACCATGGGGACGAAGTTGCTATTCAGTACAGCTTTTCAACCTCAGACAGATGGCCAGTCTGAGCAAGTGATTTAGATTTTGGAGGATTTATTGCGAGCCTGTATGATCGATTTCCAGGGTACTTGGGAATCGAAGCTACCTCTAGTGGAGTTTACCTACAACAATAGTTTTCAAGCATCTATAGGCATGGCTCCCTATGAGGCATTGTATGGAAGGAAGTGAATATCGTCGATTCATTGGGGTGAAGTCGGTGAAAGAGTAGAACTTGGTCCGGAGATATTTCAGCATACTGCAGATGTGGTGGTCAAAATACGAGACAGAATTAAGACCGCCTAGAGTCTCCAAAAGAGTTATGCTGATAAGAGGTGGAGAAATCTCGAGTTTGCCGTAGGTGATCACATTTTTATAAAGATAGCACCCATGAAAGGTGTTATGAGATTTGGGAAGAGAGGCAAACTGAGTCCAAGGTTCATTGGACCGTTTGAGATTCTTGACAAAGTTGGGACACTAGCTTATCATGTTGCCCTTCCGCCGAATCTGGCCGGGGTACACAATGTGTTCCATGTCTCAATGCTGAGGAAGTACCTAGCTAATCCTTCGCACGTGTTGAGCTACGAGCCGTTGCAGTTGGCTCCAGATATGTCATATGAGGAAAGACCTGTCCAAATCCTAGACAGACAGGAGCATAGACTTCGAAACAAGGTGACCAAGCTGGTCAAAGTCCGGTGGCTAAATCAATTAGTGGAAGAGGCCACTTGGGAGACAGAAGCGGATATGAGAAACCGCTACCCAAAATTGTTTGGTAAAATTTAATTTCGAGGACGGAATTTATATAAGTGGGGGAGGAACTGTAGGGCCCAAAATCAGTACACGTAAATCTCATGCATTCTTTTAATTGTTAATCTTTTACTCGAGTTTAAAATGATTTTAGTGATGCATGATTTATTTAAATTGCATTACTTTAAACTTATTATGTTTATGTGATGCACAATTTAAAACGTTTTCTTGAGTTTCACATTTTAGGCGATTATTCGAGGTGGGATCGAGGAAAAGAGACCGGTGACGTTTTTTGACAATTTTTAAATATGATATTTTATTTTAAGTTATGGATGGGGCATTTTAAATAATTTATTTAGTCTAGCATTTTGAAGCTTAAATTATTAATTGAGTGATTTTAGAATTTAAAAACTTTTAAAGTTAATCTCTTGTGTGCTTTATTTTAAATCTATTGATGCTAGTATTTTAGTGAGGTATTAGTATTTTATGTAGTGGGTTTATTTGTTACTAGTATTTTTAATTAGACAATTAACTCACTAATTACCCCTCCTAATTTTATTAAACACATGCACACACCCACTAAAACACAATTAGAAACCGTAAAACACACACACACATTCAGATTTTTATTTTTAAAGAGCAAAACCTAGGGTTCTTTGCTAGAGAGCAGCCGCCCCTTTCATTCGATTTTTCCAGCAAGTTCTCGGTGAATTTTATAGCAAGAAAATAGTGCCACGTTCGTGCCGGATCAACCTGACATCTTTCCTCGCTTCGGTGTAGTCGTTCGGTAACGTTAAAGATTCAAAGGCATGTATATACTTTCGTTTCTGCATCGATCTTGTCATAGTAATGATTTTTATGTTTATTGTGTGAAAAAAATGTGGATGTTATGAAGAACTTTGAGCAAAAATGATTGGATCACTTTTTAAACAATTTTGGATCTCAAAACTTGAAGTTTGCTGTCAAATTAAATACTGCGACATTTCGGTCAACTTTTTGGAAAAACTTTCAACATTTAAAATGTAGAAATTTTTGATACCTTCAATTTGACTGTAAAATCGAAATATTTGGATAAAAATTGAGTGAGTTATGGTGTTTTTCGTGGGACTGCTCAAACTGCGTTTTCTGGAAAATTATGTTATTGATACGTTCTTAAAGTTTTTTTGTTGCAGGCTTCGTTGGGATCGACGGGTGACCGTTGCTACATTTAGGTATGTTTAGTATGATTTGTGTTGGTAATTGGTGTAATGATTAGTGTCGATAGGCAATTGAACTCATTATAAGTCGTAAGAAGCGATTTGGTGTCAAATCCCGTGTTTTTGAGTTGCATCATGTCGTAGGTTGGATGTCGTTGATTCGGGGTGTTTATACGGGTTGTATCAATGTAGTATCATCCTAGTATGGGTCTCGAGGCGTCGGGTCATAGTCCGTACAATCATGTTTAGAATGTTGAGCATCACATGTATTGAATTTTCGTTGGTTTGCTTTCACCGAGGGTACACGGACCCGGGCACGGGGTCCGTGCCTTTGTTTTTCTTCGAAGTGTCAACTTGCAGAGTCTACACAGACCCTTCGACGGACCCTGACACGGGGTCCGTGTCCTCACTTCTTTTCGGTGTGTTTTTACAGTATCTACACGGACCCCCACATGGACCTAAGCACGGGGTCCGTGCCTCCCCTTTTCTGCACACATCTTTTACAGTACCTACACAGACCTGGAGCCGGACCTGGGCACGGGATCCGTGTACTTCATCCTTGGGAACTTAGGTTCAATGCTTTTAGGTTTGATATCTTAGTCTAATGCAATGTTTAACAAGGTCAAGTCACGGGAATTTTAGAACGTCCTAAGGAAATGAATGAGCTTGTGTGTAAGCATGGTTATTATGTCTAAGTTACACCAGTTAAGTATTCAAATTCATGTTAGTATGTTTCAGCAGTGGCCCCAAGCGAGATCCAACGAATCCCTCAACGTCAAGCAAGTATGTTCGACTTGTAAATAGAAAATATTACAAGTTTTTGAGGTATGCTAAATGTCTTGTGACCAATTATGTATGGGATTAGAAAGCGGTAAAGCATGACCAGGGACCAATCCACCTCGTTAAAGCATGAACGGGTTTAGATCAGGAGTGGAAAGCGTTAAAGCATGAACAGGGACCAATCCACCCGTTAAAGCATGAATGGGGATCTCATGTATGTGGCAGTGGATTTTTTCCTGTCAGCCCAATACTGTGGTTTAGTCTGATCAGGCGATTTATGTTATGGGTCACTTGCTTTGACACATGCCTCTACGGAAAATGATGACGTTTATGTATGTTCATGTATGTACAAGTATGCAAGTATGTTTAAGAAAAGTTTCACGTTATGGCACATCTATGTATGTATGTAAGATCAAGCTTTTATACGCACCTTCAAGTTCAAGTATGTAAGTACTATTTGGAAGTCGCATGTGGTTTTATTACGTATTACTTTTTACTTCCAGTTTATACGTGTTGAGTCTTTAGACTCACTAGACTTGATCGATGCAGGTAAGGATGATTTTGAGGAGACTAGGAGTGGGGACCAAGGAGCTAGCTTGGATTGAGCAGGAGGCTAGACCCGAGGACAGCCCAAGTTTTTAAGTTATTATGAAATGTCAAATACAATGATTTCACGCGACTAGTTATTAGATTTAAAACAAATACTTTTGTCAAACTTTATTTTCTTAGATCTTTTGTTGCATCTACTTTTGAGAAGTACGGTTTATTTTAAATCGAAATCGAGAGTTATTTTACAATTTAGAAAATTTTTAATTTTACCGCAAATTTTAAGTAGTACAAAGTACGGTATGTTACATACATAATATGGTGTAATTATGAGTAAAAGAAGAATATGGCGTGCCTTTGTGTTTTAAACGAACGATTTTACGTTGCCGATTGAAGAACGACGACACGAAGACGATGACTTGATTTTCCCTTGAAAATCCTTCGAAACTTTTCCTCAAATTATGATGGTGTGTGTGCCGCGTACCTTGCTTGTGAGGGAGAGTTTTGGAGTTTTTATGATTTGTTGGGGAAGTGGGTGTGCATCTCGTAGGGTATGGGGTGGGTTTTCTATATTAAATACTTAATTAAGCTACTAATAAGGCTTAGGCCCACTAAGTATGTAAATTAGGCCCATTAGTACTTAATTAAAATTTTTGAAATAATTTTGCTTAAATAATTTTGTGAATTTATTAGACGGGTTGCCAATACGTTCGTATTTTCGTTGAAAAACCAACACCGATAAAAGTTACGTCCCGGCGTATAAAATCACCACAAAACTCCTTATTTTCAAAAATAATAAAAAGCATCACCCTTATTTTAAATAATTAAAAACAATTAATCAATAAAAACATTTTATATTTTGCAGCCCTCGGTCTTCGTTCCTAGATCGCAACTGGAATAACATTTAAAAATACATTTTAATGCAACTATGTAGAAAAATATATTTTAAACATGTAAATATGGACAACATAATTAATTTATGCAATTAAAACAATTAAAAAAAATACAAAGGAATTTAATAATTGCATGCATGTGGTTTACGTGGGTCTTCAAATTTTCGGGGCGTTACAATCTTCATCCCTTAAATTGAATTTCGTCCTCGAAATTCGTTTATCCTTAATAACCCAAACTTTAGACTTAGTTCTAGTATCCCAAAAATCCACGCTTCCGCTGCGCTACTCTGATAAAACTTAAGTTATAAAATATCCTTACGTCTCCTTGATACCAATTAAATTTACCTTCTAAATCCTCGTTTTTGAATTGCAACTTAAAAAGTCCCATAATGACTTAATGCTATATTATTATAAACTCGAATTTCAACTTTTCTTACAATTCTCAATATTAAAAGATAGATGACCATACTTATCGTATATTACTTTCTTATTTTATACTCAAAATATTCATCAACTTATCATATTTCAACCTTAAAATTCCAAATGCATCCGCTAACGCTTAGATTTTCAAGACTAATATCGTTTCATCCTACAAAACCCTTGATTAACCTTTCCTTATAACATTATAACCAAGATATCCCGAGGTTCCAAATATTCTTAAAAGTCTAAATCATCGAAAATTCTTATCATTTAACTCATTCAATTCTCACTTTATTGTTAAACTAATCCCCAAATTCCTTAAAAATTGCAAAATCAATTCTTAAGTTCCTCAAAAATTATCCAATTGGTCCTGAATTTCGAAAATCCTACGATTAACCCATAAGTTCTTGGCATTTTTAATTCCCTTCTACGGGTTTCCCATTACATAAATTTCGATAATTTTAAACTTATTTACCCAAAATTCAATTCTTATAACCAATCTTACCTTTCATCAAACTTAAAATCCCAATTTATACATTTTCTTACTTCCAAATATAATCGCAGTCTTCGAATCACTATTACTTATGAGTAATCCCCAAAAATTAATTCCACTAGTAACCATGAATCGTAAACATTTTCTTAGAAAAATCAATGTGTCTCAAAGCATTCATAATATTCACGATTAACTTACGGCCAAAAAGTAAAACGTCAATACTAAAACCCAAGAATCAACATAGTACAATTCCACCACAAAACCAACATGCATCGAAACCAAATAAAATCTTATTTCATATCGTATCACGTATAAAAATTCTAAAGCATATAAATCATATATTATCATAAAGCTATTAAACATGTGACGTGAACATATGATTCATATAATTATGCAGGTAACATCATAAAATCATATAAATCATGTAAAACTTACAACTGAGGCTTGACGACTGATCTTCCTGATGCTGATAGTGGCAAGACCCTTTACAGAACCATTGCTCTGATACCAATTGAAACGTCTGCTATTCGTTTTCTTAAAACGTACTAATTTTTTTTAAAAAAAAAACCCTCACTAGTATCGGCCGAACACTTGCATAAAATAATTAAAGTATTTTTGACGTCATTTTAAAAATAACCAAACCAACTGACATTTAAAAATTCAAAAGAAATAGTTTAAAGCATAAAATCATTAAAGGTTTTACCAATCTAAAAACACTATTTGAAAAGTATAGCTCATATTGTAACATCTCAAAAATCACTCATAAACATAAATAAAAGTCAAAAAATATCCTTAACATAATTTAAAAGCATAAATCATAAACTAGTGCGGAAAACTAGCGTAGGTCCTCGGGTTATGTGCACCTTCAGTCCAGTCAGATCAACCATCAAGACCTCCCCCAATTTCATAATCACCTGCATCAATCACACCTAGTGAGTCTAAAGACTCAACACACCATAATCTTGATAACAAGTAATACCTATATTGTAATGCCCGAGATTTTATTATTGTAATCTGAAATGATTAATTGATAATTGATGTGATTATAGACGGAAAGGAACAGACGGGAAAGACAAAAGAAGACACGAGATATGTGCGAGGACAGAACCCCTCGCGCATATGCTCGACTAGGATGCACGCTTATGCACGAGCATGGAAGAAAACCTCGCGCATATGCGCGAGAAGAGGACGCGCATATGCGCGAGTTGAGGAAATGAAGAATACCGAGACCAGTAGGTCTCGCGCATATGCGCCGGAGGAGGTCGCGCATATGCGCGAGACGTGCAGCTTGAAGATTAAGCCACATGGCTTGAACATGCATGATATATATATCATATCTTAATTTTCTCCTCAGATTTCAGTAGAAAGAAACCGAGAGTCCTTGGAAAACAAGTCCTCAAGTTTTCTTAAATACTAGAATTGGGTTCGTGCAAGATCCGCCCGTCCGATTTTCAATTCGACTTTTATTTCGTGTTTCTCTCGTCAAAGGCTTCGACAGGACGTAAGTTTTATTACTTTTTTGACTTGGTTCGAAATTTGATGTTGGGAGAATCATGATATGATCTATATTATCTGTTCTTGAGATTGTTGTAATTATATAATCGAAATCAGATTGAAGAACGGATACCGTATGAAATTGTTATCATTTTTCAGATTTGATTTGATTGATATTATACATATTTTGTATCAGATTGTGTTGTTGATTGATTATGAGTTGTTCAGATTTGTATCTATTGATATTGTATTGCTGGGTATATCGAGATTGTGCTATTATGCCGTTGAAACAGAATTAGATTGAGTTCTGATTATATCCAGTATTGATTGGGTTGTATAATGATATTGTACTCCTCAATATTGTCATTGCCAGATTGAGTATTGACAGGCTTCGAATTCAAGACTTTGACTTCGTCAGATCGACAAGAGAAATGTATAAATAAATGTTTAACCAGAAAGATATGACTCGAGTTAGATTCGACTTCAGTTTTCCCAAAACCACATACTTATTGTTATTGCTTTAATACATTTGTATTCTTTGAATGAATATGCTTATTCTATTGATTTATAGAAAAGCAGGGAATAGAAGATAGATATCGAGAAAAAGTCATGGGCAGATGTGCCTAGTCATTGGCAGAGGTGCCAAGTCTTTGGCAGAGCCCCCAAGACACCGGATGTTTGGTTTATATCGATGTGCTTAGAAGTAGATCGACTTCTATTGCACAGATTCAATATAATGTGCCAACGTCCAGAAACCGGGATCCCTAGATTAAAAAAGAGTCGAATCAGAGATTAAGATCCAGGGTGTGATGTACAGCTTTATCTCGATTCATGTTTTCAGATTTTGATACATGTTATTAATTGCTGTTATATGCTTTTATATATGTTTATATGATTGCATGTATACATTGTTTATACTGGGAATTATATTCTCACCGGAGTTATCCGGCTGTTGTTGTGTTTGTATGTGTGCATGACAACAGGTGGGACAGGATCAGGGTCGAGAAGAGGATGAGAGATCAAGATTAGCGTGGAGATCCGGACTTAGAAGTAGATTTGATTTTCAGCACTTGATGTAGTTGTTGAACATTAGTTTATCTGAATATATTTTGTACAAGACTTGTACTTTTACTCTTGATGTTTAAATAAAATTTATTTCATATGTTGCGCATTCATGTATTTTTTTTAAAAAAATTTAGACCCAGATTAATTAATTGATTCACTTAATCCCAGAAGCCGAATTAGGTTCGGGTTCCCACATATACAGATCACGTGCAACAGTGAAAATACTTGTATTTAAAATTTCGTTTTCATGAAGATGCATAAACCTTAAAACAATACCATTTTCATAAACATTTTCATGATGCATAAACTTTAAAAAAAAAATGTTTTTCATAATGATGCATCAACTTTAAACATAAAAGTTTTCGTAAACTTTTCATAAACATTTTCGTAAACATTTTCATAACATCCTCAATATATTCATATGAACATGCATAACATAAACCTCAACATTTTTTCTTTTCCTCATTCCTAACATGTATCCTTTCATGATGATCATAAACATTTCCTTTTTATAGAATTCAGATCGTTAATTATGACTTTCCTCAATCATCAAAAAGTCGATGGATCCATCTACATAAAACCACAGTACTAGGCGGTGGGGACACTAACAACACTCTCACCGGTCAACTGGGCCTTGGCCTATCCTCATCGTATAGAAATACGATCGTCGGGCTCCCTCTGGGGCCTTATCCCATAAATAGGCTTCCTCTGGGGCCTTTTTCCTCACGATATCCCCATTTTTATCCTCATATCCTCAATAGTCACAATTACTTCACTTTAATCAACGTTTTACATTTTCATCACTTTGTAAAAATCATGCATTTAATATCATTTTTCTTTTAAAAACAAGCATGCAACATGTCTTTTAACGTTATCATTTCCTCATAAAAATCCATAAACATTTTAAAAAAAATCTTTTTAGCATATATAAATCCATAAATATTTTAAATAAACATTTCAACATCATAAACATTTAAAATATGCATTTAGATCATAACCATTTAAAATAACCATTTTTACATATTAAATATTTATCTTATAAAATAGCATTTTGACATAATAAATCGTAAACATTTAAATTCCATGTCATAAAAATTCATAAACGTAATGGCAGTGTCCTGAATGTTGTTTTACATGACCCTTAGACGTAAAATTTCATGTTTTTGACATTTTCTTAATTTCATTAACTCTAACATATCCCAATAATTATTTAAGCTTACATGAATTTTCTCATATTTTTATTTAGCCTTAATCGAGGACTTTTAAATTAATTTTTAAATATAACGTATTAATGTGTTTTAATCCCGAATTAAACCAAACCTTAATATAAAATTTCTAAATTAAGAAATTAGACTTTTAATAATTATTTAAGCTTAAATATAATTTTTCATAATTTTATAAAATTTAAAACTACGCATTTTAATTAATTAGTTAATTAGCGTTTCGTGCGGCGATTAAATCTCGGATAAATCCAAAACTCGTTATTTTAATCCCAAATTTTAAACATAACATTTTTATTATTTATTCTACCCTTCCAAGTCATGATCCACATCCGTGGACCCATGGATTCAATTTTAGTCTTATTAATTTCGTTTTTGACACCTTATTGATTACACTGAGCCATCTCCTAATTTACTCGAACCACGCCCGAGCCACCTTGACCCAAACCCGAGCCAACCCATCTTGGAACCCTATTGACCAACCCCAACCTCTGGACCTAGCCCTTAACTCACGCACACACTCCTGGACAGACCCACTATTCTGCACGTGAATGCCTTCCACATGACTAGGACTCCTAGTTAGCTTAGGACTCAACCAATCCTTGACCACTTGACCACCCATGACCCTTACTGACCCTAGACCAGTCTAAAACCTGAGCCACCCCCAGCCCAAGCCCCTGAGCCACGCACGAAGCCCTGCCCGAATCCACACCACTTGCGCACCAACAAGCTAACTCGCGCTTTCATGCTTCCTCTCCAGCCAGCAGCCCTCAACCTGCACCAGCCCCTGCCCAGACCATTGTGCACCCTCTTAGGACCCTAATGACTCGCCCTAGCCCAGCCCAAAGCCCCCTGGCCGAGCACCCTTCTCCCTGCATGCTGCAGAACCTGCGCATCTCCCACAGCTTGTTCTCGGGTGGAGTCCTTGTTGGCAAGGACTCCTCTCAGCAACTGGTTTTCGAGTCCTAGCATGGCTAGGGCTCTTACCTGACTCAGATCATGACCCAGCCATGACCCTAGATGAGCCATGCAAGGCCTAGCCCCCTACCCGATCACCTATGTTCCAAAATTGATGCATTCGTTTCCAGCTTGTTTTTGTTAATCGTGTGCAGCATCTTGAGTGGTTCTAAGACTCCTTAAACTCGTGTAAAACATGCCCCTTATCCTCCTAATACATGGCAGCCCCTTCGTGAACACTTATATCATGTTTTGGGATGAGACACATGCTTTTAAATTCACATATGATGCATAACCGAAAATTTCCAAAGATACAATTTGTTTTCATGCAATTTCATAAATAATTATATAATATGGTGTGATGATGAGTAAAGGAAGAATATGGTGTGTCTTTGTGTTTTAAACGCACGATTTTACGTTGTCAGTTGAAGAAATGGCTTCATTTAACCTTGAAAAACCTTTGAAACTTTTCCTCAAATTATGATGGTGTGTGCCATGTACCTTGCTTGTGGGGGAGAGTTTTGGAGTGTTTATGATTTGTTGGGGAAGTGGGCGTGCATCTCGTAGGGTATGGGGTTGGTTTTCTAAATTAAATACTTAATTAAGCTACTAATAAGGCTTAGACCCACTAAGTATGTAAATTAGACCCATTAGTGCTTAATTAAAATTTTTAAAATAATTTTGCTTAAATAAGTTTGTGAATTTAGTAGCCAAATTGCCAAATATGTTCGTATTTTCGTTGAAAAACCAACACTGATAAAAATTACGTCCCGACGTATAAAATCACATCAAAACCACTTATTCTCAAAAATAATAAAATGCATCACCCTTATTTTAAATAATTAAAAACAATTAACCAATAAAAAAATTTTCTATTTTTCAGCCCTCGATCTCTGTTCTTCGATCGCAACTCGAATAACCTTTAAAAATACATTTTAATGTAATCATGTAGAAAAATATATATTAAACATGTAAATATGCACAACATAATTAATTTATGCAATTACAAAAATTAATAAAAATACAAAGGAATTTAATAATTGCATGCATGTGGTTTACGTGGACCTTCAAATTTTCAGGACGTTACATATTCAACCCCCCCTTCTAAACACTCTTTCACCAGTTAATCGATCCTATTAAGTGGTACCAGAGCAGTTGAATCTTTTCCCAGAATATTCTTATCCACAAAACTGATCATTATGTCTTCATTTAATAAAATACCAATGTTTTCCAGAGACGATTTCGATGACTGAAAAATCAGAATGCAGGCTCATTTAGCTGCACAAGACGACGACATGTGGTATGTCATTACTGAAGGACCCATGAAAATCTTAAAAGAAAATACAGCAATTGCAATAACTGATGGGGCACCACATCGCATTGAGAAGTCCAGAGAGGAATGGACAACTAAAGATAAAATGAAAGCCAACCTTGACAATGTGGCTAAGGACATCTTACATAAAACTATGGATAAAGTAACTTTCAGCAAAATCAAAATGTGCAAAAATGCTAAATAGATATGGGAGAAACTGATTCAGCTTTGTGAAGGAAACGAACAAACCAAGCAAAACAAGCTATCAGTTTTTGTTCAGAAATTTGACAATATCAAGATGAAGGTTGGAAAATCGATGCACGAATATGATGATAGGGTCAGTGGTATTATAAACGAGCTGAATGCAATTGGAAAGGTATATTCTAACAAAAAAAAGCACTGAAGGTGGTAAGAGGTCTTCCCAAAGAGTGGGACGTCAAGACCATGGCTATGCGTGAATCAAAGGACCCTAACAAGGTTGAACTTCATGATTTGTTTGCTGTTCTAAAGGCATACGAGTTTGAACTACAAACTAGAGAAGGGGAACCTTCTACATCAAATGTCACAACTGCTTTAACTGCTGTCAAGATGGAACCAACTGGTTCAGTTGACAAATCTGCTGATCAGCTGAGCGATGACGTAACGTCATTGTTTGTCAAGAAGTTTGGAATGTTTATGAGGAGAAATCAAGGAAATCACTCCAAAGAAGAACATTATTCTTGCTACAACTATGGTAAGACTAGCAATTTCATTGCTGACTGTCCCAAGCCAAAGAAGAACAGTCGAGGATCAACTAAAAAGGAAAAGAAGCTCCATGAGCACAGAAGAAGAACCAAGGATGACAAGAAATATGTCAGAAACAAACATGAGGTGCTTCAAGCTGAGGAGAGTAAGTCAAAGTGGGCAGAAACTGACAGTGAGTAGTCAGAACCTGAAAGCCCAATCAGTTCAAGTGATGATGAAGAAGAAGTCAGGTACTTAATGGCAGATGATGATGAACTGAAGTCAACAAGTGAACATGTATTTGACTTCAGCTCTACTGATTTCACTCGTGAGGAACTCATTACCACATTGCATGACATGTAAATGAATATCACAAACATGCTCGATCATTTGAGAAGGTCAGAGTTGAGCAAAATGATCCCAATGATGACAAAACTGAAACTGATGAGTCAGTTGAAGTGTTGAGTATATAAAGAGAAATTGCAGAGCAAAAAGCTGAAATGATTTAGAACCAAGCTTTGATAAATCGGTTAAAAACTGAAATTTCGAAACATACTGAACTGATTCAAGCTTGGAACAAGTCTTCAGTTACATTGACTGAAATGCAGAATTCACAAAAATCAGTTGATGATAAAACTGGTTTAGGCATTAACAGTCATGTTGAAAATTCTGCAAGTGATACACAACCAAGGTTGAATGAAAACAAAGGAAAGTACATTGCCTTTGTAAAATCAACTATGGTAAATGAATTCTCAGAACGAAGTAAACCAACTGTTCAATCGACTGAAAGTAAGAATAGAGCCAAATGGTATGGAATTGGATATAGCTCTAGGAGTTCAACTGATTCAAGAAACTGATAACTTAAATGGTTCATTTACAAAAATCAGCACTCAAGGAATGGCTATTACAATTACTACAACTGTAAGCCAGTTCAAAAACGGTATCAAAAGAACAGTAAGTTGAAAAAGGGTACAAATCATACTGTTTCTTCCTCACACCACACACTTAATACCCAAAAGTCGAGAAAAACTATTTGGAACACAGAATCTGGAAAGTCAGTTAGACTGGTCCAAGTCTGGGTTCCTAAAGGACTAATCAGTTTAGGACCCAAATAAATTTGGGTACCAAGATCATATACTGTGTGTGATTTCAGGTGACAGGCACAAACAAGGAATCCACCTGGTATATAGACAGTGGATGCTCATGGCATATCATAGGGGATGCAAGTCTGCTATCTCAACTAATCAAATACACTGGACCAAACATCAGTTTTGGAGACAACTCCAAAGGTAAAACTTTGGGCAAGGGTAAGCTTATCCATGGTAACTTTACTATCAAAGATGTTCTACTAGTTGAGAATTTGAAGTATAGCCTGATTAGCATCAGTCAGTTACGCGACAATAATTTCTCAGTTCAGTTCGACAAACACACTTACTCAGTTAGAGACTCAACTGATGAGGTCATCCTAACTGGCAATCGTTGTGAAAATACTTACAAAGTCAGTTTGACTTATCAATCTTATGCACCAGTTTGTTTCATTGCTTCCAAATCTTCTAAAAACTGGTTGTGGTATAAGAGGTTGAACCACTTAAACTTTAAATCTATTGCAAATCTAAGTAACCATGATCTTATAACTGGTTTTCCCAAAATAGATTTCTCAAAAGATAAAATTTGTTCAGCATGTCATTTTGGTAAGCAAGTAAGATCTTCATTCAAAAACAGAGGTTGTAAATCATCCTACCCATGCTTAGAACTGTTACATATGGGTCCTTTTTGTCCAATACCAGTCATGAGTTTAGGGGGAATGAAATACACCTTAGTATTTGTGGATGATTTTTCAAGATTTACTTCGGTTATCTTTCTCAAATCCAAAGACTAAACTGCAGCACAACTGATTAAGCTTTCCAAAAGATTATTAAATGAAAAATCAGTTGGGATTGATCGAATAAGGTCTGATAGAGGTACTAAATTCAACAATCAAAATCTTTCAAAAATTTTAGAAAAATACAGGGATCAAGCATAAGCTCTCAGCAGCTAGAACTCCTCAGCGAAATGAGTAGCTGAGAGAAGAAATCAGACTCTTAAAGAAGCTGCTAGAACAATATTTGTTGATTCTGGTATTTCTCAAAGGTTTTGGGAAAAAGCAGTAAACACTGCATGTTACACTCAAAACATATCAATCATTAATAAGAATCATTTGAAAACACAATATGAGAACTGGCATGGACGAAAAAGTGTGGTTTCCTACTTCAAAATATTCGGCTGCAGATGTTTTATTCTTGATAATAGAAAAAATCATTTAAATGCTTTTGATTCTAAATCTACATATGGAATATTTCTTGGATATTCTTCAGTGAGTAAAGATTATAGATTTTTTAATAAAATCTCTTTAAATGTTGAAGAATCAATACATGTTGTATTTGATGAATCTGTGCTAACTGATAATCCAACTGATCTAGTTGAGCTATTTGATCGATTTACAGATATCAGTTTGGAGGATGATAATGAAGAAGAGAATCATATCAATCGAAACATCCTTCAAATACCTGAAACAAAAGTACTGGATCAATCAGTCGGACAGGAAGTTGTTCCTGATAATCAGTTGGTGGAGCATATTGATAATATTCAGTTACGAACTGATACAGCTCCAACTGAAACTGAAGAAAACATTCAGTTGCCAACTGAAGCATTTGCTGATATGGACGCAACAAATACTGAGCTCAGATGGAAGAAATCACATCCTCCAGAATTGGTGACAGGTAATCCATCTGATTCGGTAAGAACTAGAAATCAAATGCTTAATTTATTTATTCATTCAGCTTTCGTTTCACAACTGGAACTGAAGAAAAGTTATGAAGCTCTTGCTTATCCTAACTGGATAATTGCTATGCAGGATGAGCTAAATCAGTTTACCCATAACAATGTCTGAAACTTAGTTCCAAGACTATTTTCTAAAACTGTTATAGGTACAAAATGGGTATTCAGAAACAAACTGAACGAAGATGGTTCATTTGTACGCAACAAAGCAAGACTTGTAGCTCAAGGATACAGGCAAGAAGAAGGAATTGACTACGATGAAACTTATGCACCAGTTAATTGCAAGACTGGAAGAATCAGAATATTTCTTGCCTATGCATCATTCAAAAACTTTAAAGTCGACCAGATGGATGTGAAGAGTACCTTTCTAAATGGTCAGTTACAAGGAGAAGTTTATGTTGAACAACCACCAGTTTTATCAATCATTCTTTTTCTGATCATGTCTATCATCTGAACAAATATTTATATGGTCTTAAACAAGATCCAAGAGCTTGGTATGAAACACTTTCAAGTTGATAAAACTTTGTTCAAATTCTCTAAGAATGATCACATTTTACTAATGCAAATTTATGTTGATGATATTATATTTGGGTCAACTAACCCCAAATTATGTGAGAAGCTTGCCAAGTTAATGCAGGGCAAATTTGAAATGAGTATGATGGGTGAACTGACATTTTTCCTCGGTTTGAAAGTGAAGCAACTGGAAAATGGTATGACCAAATATACGAAGGAATTGCTCAAGAAATTTGGTATGGAAACATGTTCAGCTGCAAGTACTCCCATGAGTGTATCAGTCAAACTAGACAATGATCAAGGGGGAATATCAGTTGAGACGAAACTCTACAGAGGTTTAATAGGTTCATTATTGTACCTAACTGCTAGTTGTCCTGATATTGTATTTGTTGTTTGTATGTGTGCTAGATTTCAGGCAAATCCTAAGCAATCGCATTTTTCAGCTGCCAGACGTATTTTAAAATAACTTAAAGGCACACAAAATGTGGGATTATGGTATACTAAAGATTCTTCTTTCAATTTAGTTGGATATTCAGATGCAGATTATGCAGGGTGTAAGCTAAATTGTAAAAGAACCAGTGGATCTTGTCAGTTTCTAGGAGACAGACTGATCTCATGGTTCAGCAAGAAGCAAACATCCATAGCTACTTCCACAACTGAAGCAGAATATCTTGATGTTGGAAGCTGCTGTGCCCAACTGCTCTGGATTCAGCAACAACTGAAAGATTATGGAGTCGATGCAAAAGAATCTCCAATATTTTGTGACAATACAAGCACAATTGCGATCACATACAATCCAGTTCTTCACTCAAGAACCAAGCACATTGATGTCAGGCATCATTTCATCAGAGATCATGCTCTGAAGAAAGCAATCAGACTGGAATATGTGCCAACTGAATAACAAGCTGCTGACATCTTAACCAAACCTTTACCAGATACTAAGTTTTATCACTTTCGTAATATTCTTTGTATAATTGGCTTGTCTTAATTTTATCAGTTTTATTGTTGATATGTCAGTTTATGTTCATTCAGTTAGTCATTTATCAGTTATTGTATTCAGTTAGTTAACTGTTTGTCAACTGATGCCAGTTAATCACTTATCAGTTACTTTATTCAGTTAGCTCTCTGTTTTTCAACTAATGCCAGTTAGTTTTGCAGATAAGAAAAAAAAAGAACAATGAATCGTAACGGGATATTATTGTGAATAAAATCTAAACCAAACTACACGATTCATTTCTCTCTCAACAGCATCTTGCCAAACAGTCAATCAGTTAGTCAAATCATGACTGTTGATACTACTGAAGGCTTCTGTAGTAGAAATACTTTCAAGCAAGTGTCACTCCTCCCACATCATCACATGTAATAGAACTTGATCAGTGACAAGCTCTGAAATGTGGTTGACTTCAAAATGGCTTGTATTTCCTTGCAATTGATCTCTGCTTAGCAGTAGCAGGAAATTCACCAATGTGAATTGATTGGAGATCATGAATCGTGGTCCAAACGGACATAAACTTTGAAAAGACATACTTCTCAAGAGCCTTCTCGAGTCTTTCAAAATGATGAGGCGTCCATGAAGGATAAGGGACGTTGGAACTGCTTGAGCAATCCATCAGTGTTTAGATGTTATTATCGAATAACAATGGTCTTATTTATATACAGCCCTTAAAGAGACAGGAGGAAGACGAAGAGTCATCAGTTACCAAATAGACTTAACTGATCCATACTAAGTTTTTCTTACCCTTCTTTTAATTTTTATTCATTTGTTGAGGGGGAATATCGAATATAATTGGTTAACTGAGAAGACGATAGTCAGTTGGTCATTAACTGAATTGATTCAGCTCATAACTGATCATTCAGTTGCTGACCTAACTGATCTTCTCAAATAAGTTAACTGATAAATCGAATAATATTCCATATTAAGTAATGTGACTGATTGATTATGCATTTAATTGTTGTCTTTCAATGAATAGCATTTTGAAACATGGACCCACGAGATCCATTTATATTCTACACACGTTTTCATCACACGTACACACGCTTTTATTCAAATTCTCTTTGACTGACACGTGTCCAAAATTTGAACCATCACATACCTATGTACTATACCCCGCTCCTATCCAGTTTTTATTTACGCTTATTTAGATTTACAAAGCAAATCCAATCGCAAAGCATTCTTTCTCGCATAAAATCATTTCATCAAATGGCCACTCAAGTTCCAGCTCACTTTCTGAATGCTATGGCAATCAATTTTGCCTCAGTTATGTCTGTTCCTGATGAAGCTGTGAAGAACATCTTTAACAAACTGGAAGCAGCAGGACTCAAACCATTTTTTGGATTATCTTCCCAGCAAATATACCCAAAATAGATTCAAGATCTTTACGCAAATGGCTACGTCACTACTACTGGCAACATGGCATCTACTGTCAATGGTCAGCTACTGATCATTGATGATGACTCCTTCAGTAATCTATTTCAGCTGCCTACTGATGTGCTGACTAACATTTCTGATATCAAAACTGCTGATGTTGAGGAGATGAAAACTGAACTCTCTGCTGAAGGACGGAAAATCAAAGTTTCCGTTCCAAAGAAGGAACTAAAGCCAGAAGTTTAGTTGCTGGCTTATATGGTAGCCAAGGGGCTATTAGCGAAGGCATAATCCTTTGCAGCTCTCACGATGGAGAAATTTCAATCTATGACTGCTATCATGGCTGACAGGAGACTGAAATCGAATATTATCATATTCAACATTTTGAAAAACATGTATCAGTCGTCCAAGCAATCAAAGGGATATGCAGTACAGCTCAGCTATTTGCTGAAGATTAATGCGCAGATTAACAAAGGCAACTGAATCGGCTGAACTGAACTTACGCATACAACTGACCGATCAGTTGGAAACTGGTCAGTTGTTATATTTAGTTGTGGGCTTATCAGCTGATCCTTCAGCTGTACACGTCATCAGTTAACGAAAAAGACATTCAACCGACAACAGTACAAAGCAGATTGCAACTAATTGTGGGAACGCCGCATAGAAGAAAAGCTGCAGTGTACCAATGTCAAAAACATATTGACGTGGCAAACAACGGATATAAAGATTCAAAACACATTGATTATTACCGTTGAAGAGAAGCCTATGAATAGCATAAAAGAGCAGTTCAAAAACAACGATTCACTATTCTATCAATCTTGCTGTTACAATGCTGAAATTCTCGTTCATGTTCAAGAAATTATAAGCTCACACTTATCATATTTATTCGTAGCATTCTAGGCTACTTTTCGAGCTCACTAGCACAAATTATTTTGTTGTAAATTCGTTCTTTAAAGAGATAATTTGTGCTAAGTCCAGTTGAGTACTGTGAAACATATTGTAAACCAAGAGTTTCAGTTTCGGTATTGTTAAGTCCAAACTGAAGTGGGTCTGTACAAGTGTTTATATCGATCAAAGTCTTTTAGTGTATATCCTATCCTTGTGATAGAAAGGCTTATTTAGGAGTGATTGAAATCTCCGAACATCCATAAAATCTCGTGTGTTCTTATTTCAGTTTTTGTTTTATCTACCAGTCAGTTTATTTCCGCACTTTATTGTTAACTGATTGATATCGACTGACAAGATTACGAGTTTCAGTTTGTCACTAAACTGACTCAACATTCGAAAAGATTGTGAAAATCGTGAGTTTTTATTCAACCCCCCCTTCTAAACACTCTTTCACTATATAATCGATCCTATCAGAATTTCTTCAAACATGGATTCAGTTTCTATCGATATACCAGGAGACATGGCCTCAGAAGCTTCTGGTTCCTGCTCTTGGTTTTCTTGATTGAAGATCACCAAAGCCCTGTTAGTTGGTTCATTTTCAAGATTGACCATTTCTGAAGCATCCTCTGGCATAGCTTCCTATTGAAGCTGAGGAGAAGAAGAGAGAATCGGATTAGCAATGGATCTTGAAGGCTCTGTAGACGGTTGATCAGCAGAAATAGTAACTGGTTCTTCTGTTGGTTGTTCAGCTAAATCAGAAATAAATTCTTCAGTTTCTTGAACAACTGAAACTATAGTTGGCTCTTTAGCTGACACCTCTTCAGTTCCTATAATAATTGCCGGTTCAGTCATGGCAGTCGACTAAATTGGCTCTTCAGTTGGTTGAAAAGTAGCCTGTGAGGCTGGTTCTTCAGTTGCTGTTTGCTCTCCAACTGCTTCAGTTGTAGTCCGCTGAATATCAGAGGAAACTGATTTAATGACTTCGTCGATTTTTACCAATGACAATTTAGCATCAGTGTAAAGTTTAAGTTCTGCAGGTGAGGATTGAGGAGTAGAAGGTGACAATTGCGTAACTTTTGAAGAAGCAGCAAGTTGGTTGCTCAGAAAAATCAAAAACTGGTTCCTGGGATGGCTTTTGCGTTGGAACTGATTGTTCAGCTTCCTCTTCTGATGAGAGATTTTGTGAATCTGCTGGAATTATCAGTTCTTCATCCAGTTCCCAATGTTTGATCTCCATCTGTAGTGAGATAAGATCTGAGTCCAGCTGATCATGAGCTGCTTTATCATTGAAGGCAGTTGTACTGGTAGGATCATAGTTTTGGAGTAGTTGAACAACCACTTGCCTCAACTTCTTGGCTCGTACTTGATCGGCTTCTTGTACTGGTAGGATCAATGAAGTTGGGTCAGAGATAGTGATTAGTGGAGCTTTAACTCCAGCAGGCTTCTTTATATCACAAGATAGTGATAGGCTTCTTGAGAGGAGCAGCAGGTGCTCTTCAGTTAAAGATTTAAAAGATATTGCCCGCAAAGGAATAGCCTTGTTCGGCTGCTCTGATCCTGATAGAATCAGTCTATCAGTTGGGATGGTCCCCACAATGACTTCTGGTTTGGTTGTCAGAGTTCTGGGTCTCTTTGCAATCTTGGGAGAAGGAGGCTTTTCTGAATCAGTTTCACTGACAATCAGTTTACGTTTGATTGTCTTTTTTAGATCAGTTTTCTTGGCTTTCTTTGCTGGTTTGGGAGCCTCCTGTGTCCCAGTCTCCTTCTTTACCTTGAAAAACTGCTCAGGAGAGATGTACAGCTTAAGCTTCGGCAGCTGAACACTCTTGGCATTGAAGATTTTGAATTCGGATGACCTCTCAGAGGAGTCACCCACCAAGCCCTTGCTCTTCAGCAGATAGCTGAGCTGCACAACAAATCCTTTCGACTGCTTCGATGACTGAAACATGTTCTTCAGAAGGTTGAAGATGATACATTTCCAATTCAGTCTTTTTCCAATCATGATAGTAGTCATGACTTGAAATTTCTCCAAAGTAAGGGCATCAAACAATCTTGCTTTTAATAGAAGCCCTTTGGCCACAATATCAACCAGTAACTAGATTTCTGGCTTGACACTACAAGAAAAAACCCCTTCGACAACGCACTTACGACAACGGTTTTTCACTAAAACCGTCTTCGTATACTTTTTAACAACGGTTTTAGTTAAAACAGTTGTCCTATAGTGTTTGTTAAGCAAAATACAATGGTTTCTAAAAACCGTTGTCTTTTAGCGTTTTTTTGGGGCTTAAAGACAACGAATTTTAGAAAACCGTTGTCTTTGAGCATTTTTTTAGGGTCAAAGACAACGATTTTATAAACACCGTGTTTTTTTGACAATCGACAACGGTTATAGAAAATGTTGTGGATTAGTGTGTTTTTTGGACAAACAATAATGGATTTTGTAAAATATTGCTATATTTAGCGATGGTTTTGATAAAAAGTCGCTAAATATAACGACGATTTCATCAAAACCATCGCATGTTTAAATTAGCGACGGTTTTTTACCGTCGCTATATTTAGTGACGATTTTAATAAAACCATCGCAAGATTTTTTTGGCATATTTATTAAATTATAAAAGTATTTTTTTATTTTACGTAAAAAAATCGCAACGGATTTAGTCAAAGCGACGGTTTGATCAAAAACGTCGGTAATTAGCGACGGCGTACTAAAAAACAATCGCTAATTTTTGCGACGGTTTAAACAAAACCGTCGCTAATTAGCGAAGGAAACCATATCATAAAAAAAATAAAAAAACCGTCGCAATATGATCGATACGACAATGGTTTTTAACCGTTATCTTTGAACGCACTTTCAACAACACCCTCAGTTACAACAGTTTTAAATGACCTTACGACAACGGATAAGATCCTTTGTCGTTTAGCGTTTTTCTTGTAGTTTGAGTTCCTTCTTGGGATCGGAAACATTGATTTTCCGACCATCAGCAGATAGGATAGTTTGCATCTCCTAAACATCAGAAGTTTTTACCTCAGAAACATTGGCCAGACCATCAGTTGGCAGCTGAAAGAGGTTGCTGAAGGAGTCTTCGTCGGTTATCAGCAACTGATTGTTGACGGTAGTAGTGATGTTGCCGTCAGCAGAGAGAAAACCATTGGTATAGAGATCCTGAATCTCTTTTGGATATATTTCTGGGGAAGAAAGTCACAGAAATATCTTCAGTCTAGCAGCTTCTAATTTCAGAAACACATTTTTGATAATTTCATCCTGAACAGATAGGAATGAATCAAAGTCAACAGCCATAGCGTTCAACGTATCTGCTGGAACTTTGTAATGCCCGAGATTTTATCATGTTAATCCGAGATTATTAATTGATGAATTAATGTGATTATAGAAGGACCACTCCGAGACCAAATTTGAGATAGCATGTGATATTGTGTTGTGCGAGGACAGAATGTCTCGCGCATATGCGCGAAACGAGCCGCACATATGTGCGAACGAGGCAGAAGACCTCGCGCATATGCACGAGATTAGGCGCGCATATGCACGAGCATGTGAAATGCAGAAGTGCCGAGACAGTAGGTCTCGCGCATATGCGCGATGACAGGGCGCGCATATGCGCGAGCAAAAGAATTGGTCATGTGTCGAGACAGTAGGTGCCACTTTTCTTGCCATGCATGGGGACATGTATAAGTCTCCTTCAAAATTCAATTTCCTTCAGACTTTCAGCAGGAAAGAACCGAGACCCTCCATTGTGATTATCAAGTTCTTCATCTCTTAGAATTTTGGTTTTGAGAGATCCGTCCGCCAGAATTTTAATCCGAGTCTAGTTCAGTGCTTCTCTCGACAGGAACTTCAAAAGGACGTAAGTTTTACTACTTTCTTTTATGGTTTGAAAACTTGATATTGAAGGAATCATAATTTGATCTATATTATATGTTCCTGAGAATGTGGTAAGTGTATAATCAAAACCGGATCGAAGAACGGATACCGTATGAAATTGTTATCATTTTCAAAATTTGAATTGATTGAGAATATACAGATTTGGTATTGAAATTGTGTTTATCGATCGATTATGAGTTTTTGAAATTGGTATCTACTGATATTGTATTGCCGGTATCTCGATATTGTGCCGTTATGCCGTCGAAAGTTGATTTGATTGAGAATTCTTGTGTTGGGTTGTATATTGATATTGTACTCCTCAATAATTTCATTCCAGAGTTGGTATTGAAAGCTTTGAAGACTGAGCAGAGCCAGATTAATCTACGAAAAGAAATATATAAATCAATGTTAAACCGGGAAGATACGACTAGAGTCAGAGATATCTTGAGTTTCTCAAAATCACATACTTTAATGTAATTTCTTTGATGTTTGCAATTCATAAGATTGTTATGCTTAGTCTATTGATTTATAGCAAAGCATGTATTGAGTCTTTGGCAGATGTGCCATGTCTTTGGCAGAGGTGCCAAGTCACTGGACATTTGATTTATATCGATGTTGCTTAGGAGTAGATCGACTCCTATTGTAGAGATTCGATATAGAAGGCCAAAGATTGGGAATAAGAACGTACAACCATCTAGCTGGGAAGAGTAGGTGGGAGACTGTTGCGTTCTTATTCGAACCGGGATCCCTAGATAAGAGTCGAGTCAGAAATTAAGAGTCAAAGAGTTTGATTTACAATTTTATCAATTCATGTTTTTCAGATTATGATACATGCTATTGATAATTGTTCTATGCTTTTATATATGTTTATATGAAATGCATGTATACGTTGTTTATACTGGGAATATATTTCTCACCGGAGTTATCCGGGTGTGGTTTTGGTTGTATGGGTGCATGACAACAGGTGGGACTCGATGAGGGTCAAGAAGAGCTTGAGAGATCGAGATTAGACTGGAGATCCGGGCCTAGATGTAGAACTGGTTTTTAACACTTGATATGTAGTTGTTGAACCTTAGTTTGTTATGACTTTCATTTGTACAAGACTCATACTTTGATCATGTTGTAGATATTAAACTTGATCTTGTAATTTGAATGTGATGAGACCTAACTTATTGTAGATTTTGTACATTTGTTTATTAGGTGTTCAACTTTAAAAAAAAAATTATGACCCAGTTTATTTAATTTTTCCCAATTAATCTTAATGATGATTGAAAAGAATGAGTTAGCATCCGGGTCCCCACAACAGGTGGTATCAGAGCCGTAGCTGTATGTCCTTAGACTGAGATAGAAGCAAGTGAGCGGGAAAGATTGAGTTTTCTTTCTGCTTTTGTAATGCTAGCATCACAGCATCATAGCATGACAACATGTTTTATTGCTTTGAAAATGCATGTTTACCTGATTATCTGATATGATTGGAAACGTGTATTATTGAGAAATAGATCAGAACCGATTCTTGATCAGAGGTATGATGATCAGAGGAGGACTGAAAAAGATTTGTTATATGTGGTTACTAACCATTTTGATAATCAGATATGCCTCCTCGAAAAATCCCAGAACAGGGTAGTACTTCTACTAATCCGATGGATGTTACAGCGACACCCATGGAAACACTGCTGAAGAGATTTCAGTCATTCAAACCGCCGACTTTGAAGGGCACAGAGAATTCTGTTGACCGTGAGAGTTGGCTTGATGACATTGAAATGCTGTTTGACTCACTTGATTATACAGATGAACGAAGAGTTAGACTGATTGGGCATCAATTGCATGACGTTGCAAAGAATTGGTGGCTCACGACCAAGAGAGCGTTGGAGCATCGAGGTACGGTTATTACTTGGAAGATCTTTAAAACAGAATTCTATCAACGATTCTTCTCAGTATCGTACTGAAAAGACAAGGGTGCAGAGTTTGCTAATCTGAGACAGGGTCAACTAAACATAGAAGAATATGTGGCCAAGTTCTCTACCTTGTTACGATTTGCTCCGCATGTTGCTGAGAATGATGAAGCAGTAGCTGATCAGTTCATCAATGGGCTGAATCCTAAGACCTTTACACTGGTGAATTCAGGGCGACCAAATAATTTTTTCTGATGCCCTGAACAGAGCCAAAGGAGCAGAAGCGGGCCTGATTAGGCAGAAAGGAGCTTCGTATATTGCTCCAGCATCGAAACAGCAACAACCTCCCACTCAGTTCCACCAACCCCCTCCCAGATTTGATAGTGGTGGTAGCAGCAGTGGAAAGAAGGATCATTTGAAAGCCCGAGGCATACAGTTTAAGAAGTCTGGTAGTAGTTCATCTAGTTCTAGTGGTTCACGACAGAGCAAGAGTTATACAGGGGTCTATTGCAGAACTTGTGGAGGAAGACATCCCACAGAGCAATTCCAAGGAGTGTTTGATAGTTGCAACATCTCTCGACAGCAGAGACACTTTGCCAGAGTATGTCCACAGTGAGGTTCTCAACGATCACAGGGAGCAAAATCATCTGGATTAGTGGCTCAGACTGATAGAAGATCATCTGCTGTTCACTCTTTCCAGCCACCTACTACTCAGTCACAGCAAAGGCCAAGAGAAATCCAGATTGTTAGCAAGCCTCCTAGACAGCAGGCCAGATTATTTGCATTGACTGAAGAACAGGCCCAGGAAGCACCTGATGATGTTGTTGCAGGTAATTGTTCTTTTTGTGGTTACTCTGCTTATGTATTGATTGATACGGGTGCATCTCATACTTTTATTTCTGAGCGATTTGCATTGATACATGATTTGCCTGTTGAGTCATTATCTGCTGTAGTATCTGTCTCTTCACCTTTTGGGAGAGGCCTTATATCAGTGAAGTCCGTTAAACGTTGTATACTGAAGTAAGATAGGAATGAGATTGAGTTAGATCGTATTGTACACGGTTTGTCTGATTTTGACTGCATTATCGGTATTGATATGCTGACCAAGTACAGAGCTACCGTAGATTGTTTCCAAAAAATTTGTGATATTCAGACCTGAGATGGCTGATGGATAGAAATTTTACGGTAAGGGTTCCGGAGCTCGAATTCCTTTGATATCTGTGTTGTCTATGACTCGATTATTACAGAAAGAAGCAGAGGGATTCCTTGTGTATTCAGTAGATGTACTGAAATTGAGCCCATCATTGGCAGATTTTCCAGTGGTATGTGAGTTTGCTGACGTCTTTCCAGATGAAATTTCGGGTTTTCCTCCAATCCGAGAAATAGACTTCAGCATTGAATTGATACCAGATATTGTTCCTATTTCAAAAACTCCATACAGAATGGCACCGATTGAACTGAAAGAATTGAAAGAGCAACTAGAAGATTTGCTAGCCAAGGGGTACATTAGACCGAGTGTTTCTCCTTGTCTGTATTGACTATCGACAATTGAACAAGGCTACGATAAAGATTAAATATCCTTTGCCTCGTGTCGACGATTTATTTGATCTGTTACAGGGTTCCTCTATTTGTTCCAAGATCGATCTGAGATCTGGAGATCATCAGCTGAGAGTCAGAGATTCTGATATATCGAAAACAGCTTTCAGAACCAGGTATGGCCATTATGAGTTTATAGCCATGCCGTTTGGTTTAACAAATACTCCAGCTGTATTTATGGGTTTGATGAACCATATATTTCAGAAGTATCTTGATGATTTTATTATTATCTTTATTAATGATATTCTGATTTATTCAAAGAATATGATTGATCACGCTGAGCATTTGAGAACTGTATTGAAGATTCTAAGAACTGAGAAATTGTATGCAAAGCTGTCTAAATGTGATTTTTGGCTGAAGCAAGCGATATTTTTGGGACACATTATATCTGGAGATGGTATTTCTGTTGATCCTAGAAAAGTTGAAGCTGTAATCAGTTGGCCTAGACCGACATCAGTGCCAGAGATACGTAGTTTTATGGGTTTAGCAGGATACTATCGTCGATTTATCAAAAATTTCTCCAGTATTGCTAAGCCGATTACTCAACTGACTCAGAAGAATGCCCGTTTTATTTGGTCAGAGGCGTGTGAATCCATTTTTCAAGAATTGAAGAAGAGATTAACCAGCGCTCCTGTATTGACTATTCCGTCAGGTACTGGTTATTTTTTTGTTTATTGTGATGCTTCTCACAGAGGAATAGGTTGTGTTTTGATGCAGCAAGGACGTGTTATTGCTTATCCTTCAAGACAATTGAAACCACATGAGACTCGCGACCCGATTCATAATCTTGAATTGGCTGCTATCGTATTTGCATTGAAGATTTGGCGTCACTACCTTATGGTGATAAATTTGAAATCTATTCTGATCACAAGAGTTTGAAATATTTATTTTCACAGTCAGAACTGAATATGAGACAACGTATATGGCTTGATTTATTGAAAGATTTTCATTGTGAAATCAAGCATTATCCGGGAAAATCAAATGCAGCAGTTGATGCACTGAGTCGAAAGGTATGTTCTTTATCCTTTTCGACGATTGGTGTTTCAAATTTGATTGAAGATTGCTGTCTTTCTGGATTAATATTTGAGACAGATTATCAACCTTTGAGACTTTATGCTACTCAAGTTGAACCAGAATTGATTTTTCGAATTAAAAAAGCACAGAAAGTTGATCAGAATGTTCAGAACTCGATTTTGATGGTCAAATTAGCGCATCAATCAGAATATCAGGTTCGTGATGATGTATTGTATGTGAATAATCGACTTTTTGTGCCAGATATTTCAGATTTGAAATAGCAGATTTTGACAGAAGCACACTGTAGTCATTTGAGTATTCATCCTGGTGGCAGAAAGATGTACAATGATCTGAAGAAACAGCTTTGGTGGAAACAGATGAAAGCAGACAATGCAGAGTTTGTATCCAAATATTTGAACTGCCAACAGGTGAAACCAGAGAGGAAGAAACCAGGAGGTCTGTTGCATAGCTTATCGATTCCAGAATGGAAATGGGATCACATTTCCATGGATTTTCTTACGAAGCTACAACAATCCTCCCGAGGTTGCGATGCGATTTGGGTCCTTATTGACAGATTGACCAAACCAGCATGTTTTATTCCATACAGAATGACGTACAGATATGACCAGATTGCAGATATCTATGTTAGAGAAGTGGTCAGATTGCATGGTGTGCCGAAGTCCATTATATCAGATCGTGATCCTCGATTCACTTCACAATTTTGGCACATTTTGCAACAAGCTCTAGGTACGAAGTTACAATTGAGTACTGCATATCATCCTTAGACAGACAGACAGTCAGAGAGGACTATCCAGACAATGGAAGATATGCTGAGAGCTGTAGTGCTAGACTTTGACACTAGTTGGCAAGATTTTTTGCCACTTTGTGAATTTTCGTACAACAACAGCTATCAGACGAGTTTAGAGATGACTCTGTTTGAAGCGTTGTATGGCAAGAAGTGCAGATCCCCTCTTTATTGGGATGAAATTTATGAGGTACCTGAACTTGGGCCTGATATGAATCTAGGTATGACTGAGAAAGTGAAGCTGATTCAGCAGAGAATGAAAACAGCTCAGGACATACAGGCCAAATATGCAGATATTCGACGTCGACCTTTCGAATTTGAGCAAGGAGACAGAGTATTTCTGAAGATTTCTCCTTTCAGAAGCATTGCCAGATTTGGCAGGAAAGGAAAATTATCTCCTCGCTATATTGGGTCGTATGGGATTCTGGATAAGATAGGTACTCGTGCATATCAACTCGCTATTCCTCCTTCTCTATCTGGTATATATGAAGTCTTTCATGTATCTATGCTGCGGAAATATCTTCCTGATGCTTCACATGTTTTTCAGCCAGACGAGGCAGAACTTGATGAAAGTCTGAGTTATTTTGAGAAACCAATCCAGATTTTAGATCGTAAAGAAAAACAACTCAGAACGAAGACTATTCCGCTTGTGAAAGTTCAGTGAAGTCGTCATGGCATTGAAGAAGCTACTTGGGAAACTGAATCAGATATGAGACAGTAATTTCCAAAGTTATTTCATTGATGTGAGTTTTCTTATTTAGCTTCTGTTATATCTCCTTCTTGTATATGATTTGATTGCCTGTGATTTCGGGGACAAAATCAAATCTTAGAGGGGGAGAATTGTAATGCCCGAGATTTTATCCTGTTAATCCGAGATCATTATTTGATGAATTAATGTGATTATAGAAGGACCACTCCTAGACCAGATTTGAGATAGCATGTGATATTGTGTTGTGCGAGGACAGAAGGTCTCGCGCATATGCGCGAAACGAGCCACACAGATTCGCGAGCGAGGCAGAAGACCTCGTGCATATGCACGAGATTAGGCACGCATATGCGCGAGCATGTGAAATGCAGAAGTGCCGAGACAGTAGGTCTCGCGCATCATATGCGCGATGACGGGGCGCGCATATGCGCGAGCAAAAGAATTGGTCAGGCGTCGAGACAGTATGTGCCACTTGTCTTGCCATGCATGGGGACATGTATAAGTCTCCTTCAAAATTCAATTTCCTTCAAACTTTCAGCAGGAAAGAACCAAGACCCTCCATGGTGATTATCAAGTTCTTCATCTCTTAGAATTTTTGTTGTGAGAGATCCGTCCGCCAGAATTTCAATCCGAGTCTAGTTCCGTGCTTCTCTCGACAGGAACTTCAAAAGGACGTAAGTTTTACTACTTTCTTTTATGGTTTGAAAACTTGATATTGAAGGAATCATAATTTGATCTATATTATATGTTCCTGAGATTGTGGTAAGTGTATAATCAAAACCGGATCGAAGAACGGATACCGTATGAAATTGTTATCATTTTCAAAATTTGAATTGATTGAGAATATACAGATTTGGTATTGGAATTGTGTTTATCGATCGATTATGAGTTTTTGAAATTGGTATCTACTGATATTGTATTGCCGGTATCTCGAGATTGTGCCGTTATGCCGTCGAAAGTTGATTTGATTGAGAATTCTTGTGTTTGGTTGTATATTGATATTGTACTCCTCAATAATGTCATTCCAGAGTTCGTATTGAAAGCTTCGAAGACTCAGCAGAGCCAGATTAATCTACGAAAAGAAAGGTATAAATCAATGTTAAACTGGAAAGATACGACTCGAGTCAGAGATAGCTTGAGTTTCCCAAAATCACATACTTTATTGTATTTGCTTTGATGTTTGCAATTCATGAGATTGTTATGCTTAGTCTATTGATTTATAGCAAAGCATGTATTGAGTCTTTGGCAGATGTGCCATGTCTTTGGCAGAGGTGCCAAGTCACTGGACATTTGATTTATATCGATGTTGCTTAGGAGTAGATCGACTCCTATTGTAGAGATTCGATATAGAAGGCCAAAGATTGGGAATAAGAACGTACAACCATCTAGCTGGGAAGAGTAGGTGGGAGACTGTTGCGTTCTTATTCGAACCGGGATCCCTAGATAAGAGTCGAGTTAGAAATTAAGTGTCAAAGAGTTTGATTTACAGTTTTATATCAATTCATGTTTTTCAGATTTTGATACATGCTATTGATAATTGTTCTATGCTTTTATATATGTTTATATGAAATGCATGTATACATTGTTTATACTGGGAATATATATTTCTCATCGAAGTTATCCGGCTGTGGTTGTGGTTGTATGGGTGCATGACAACAGATGGGACTGGATCATGGTCAAGAAGAGCTTGAGAGATCGAGATTAGACTGGAGATTCGGGCCTAGATGTAGAACTTGTTTTCAACACTTGATATGTAGTTATTGAACCTTAGTTTGTCATGAATTTCATTTGTACAAGACTTATACTTTGATCATGTTGTAGATATTAAACTTGATCTTGTAATTTGAATGAGATGGGACCTAACTTATTGTAGATTTTCTACATTTGTTTATAAGGTGTTAAACTTTTCAAAAAAAAAATTATGACCCAGTTTATTTATTTGTTCCCAATCAATCCTAATGATGATTGAAAAGAATGAGTTAGCGTCCAGGTCCCCACAACAGGTGGTATCAGAGCCGTAGCTGTTTGTCCTTAGACTTAAATAGAAGTGAGTGAGCGGGGAAGAAGCATCATAGCATGACAGCATGTTTTATTGCTTTGAAAATGCATGTTTACCTGATTATCTGATATGATTGGAAACGTGTATTATTGAGAAATAGATCAGAACCGATTCTTGATCAGAGGTATGATGATCAGAGGAGGACTGAAAAAGATTTGTTATATGTGGTTACTAACCATTTTGATAATCAGATATGCCTCCTCGAAAAATCCCAGAACAGGGTAGTACTTCTACTAATCCGATGGATGTTACAGCGACACCCATGGAAACACTGCTGAAGAGATTTCAGTCATTCAAACCGCCGACTTTGAAGGGCACAGAGAATTCTGTTGACCGTGAGAGTTGGCTTGATGACATTGAAATGCTGTTTGATTCACTTGATTATACAGATGAACGAAGAGTTAAACTGATTGGGCATCAATTGCATGACGTTGCAAAGAATTGGTGGCTCACGACCAAGAGAGCGTTAGAGCATCAAGGTACGGTTATTACTTGGAAGATCTTTAAAACAGAATTCTATCAACGATTCTTCCTAGTATCATACAAAAAAAACAAAGGTGCAGAGTTTGCTAATCTGAGACAGGGTCAACTAAACATAGAAGAATATGTGGCCAAGTTCTCTACCTTGTTACGATTTGCTCCGCATGTTGCTGAGAATGATGAAGCAGTAGCTGATCAGTTCATCAATGGGCTGAATCCTGAGATCTTTACACTGGTAAATTCAGGGCGACCGAATAATTTTTTCTGATGCCCAGAACAGAGCCAAAGGAGCAGAAGCGGGCCTGATTAGGCAGAAAGGAGCTTCGTATATTGCTCCAGCATCGAAACAGCAACAACCTCCTACTCAGTTCCACCAACCCCCTCCCAGATTTGATAGTGGTGGTAGCAGCAGTGGAAAGAAGGATCATTTAAAAGCACGAGGAAAACAGTTTAAAAAGTCTGGTAGTAGTTCATTTAGCTCTAGTGGTTCACGACAGAGCCAGAGTTATACAGGGGCCTTGTGAGGCCCGGGGCCGAAGAGGGCGGGGGGTGATCGCCGGTGCCATCAGTTGCACGGACAATGAGCGGCTCCTGGCAGGCTTCTAGGTGAAGGGAACATGAATGAACCGAACCCACACGGGAATGAGAGGGATTCCGAGACTGTTCAATGTAATGGACTGTACAGTTGAAGAGTGCTTAAAAGATTTGATTTGTACTACTCATATCACGAAGGTGCATCTTCTTTTCGGTAGCTCATCACATAAGAACTCCAAAGTTAAGCGTGCTTGACTTGGGGCAATTTTGGGATGGGTGACCTCCTGGGAAGTTTCCCAGGGTGCGTGTGAGTGAGGACATAAGCACGCTGGAAAGACTCGTCTTGATACAGTGAGGACAGTCGTCGAATTTGGGGCGTTACAAGTGGTATCAGAGCCGACCTCTCTTAGTACGGTGTGGTTCGGGGACGAACGAAGCGGAAGCTGGTGGGCATGTGAGGCCCGAGGCCGAAGAGGGCGGGGGGTGATCGCCGGTGCCATCAGTTGCACGGACAATGAGCGGCTCCTGGCAAGCTTCTAGGTGAAGGGAACATGAATGAACCGAACCCACACGGGAATGAGAGGGATTCCGAGACTGTTCAATGTAATGGACTGTACAGTTGAAGAGGGCTTAAAAGATTTGATTTGTACTACTCATATCACGAAGGTGCATCTTCTTTTCGGTAGCTCATCACATAAGAACTCCAAAGTTAAGCGTGCTTGACTTGGGGCAATTTTGGGATGGGTGACCTCCTGTGAAGTTTCCCAGGGTGCGTGTGAGTGAGGACATAAGCACGCTGGAAAGACTCGTCTTGATACAGTGAGGACAGTCGTCGAATTTGGGGCGTTACAGGCCTATTGCAGAACTTGTGGAGGAAGACATCCCACATAGCAATGCCAAGGAGTGTTTGGTAGTTGCAACATCTGTCGACAGCAGGGACACTTTGCCAGTGTATGTCCACAGCGAGGTTCTAAACGATCCTAGGGAGCAGAATAATCTGGATCAGTGGCTTAGACTGACAGACGATCATCTGCTGCTCACTCTTTCCAGCCACCTACTACTCAGTCACAGCCGAGGCCAGGAGGAAGCCAGATTGTTAGCCAGCCTCCGAGACAGCAGGCCAGAGTATTTGCATTGACTGAAGAACAGGCCCAGGAAGCACCTGATGATGTTGTTGGCAGGTAACTTTTCTCTTTGTGGTTACTCTGCTTATGTATTGATCGATACGGGTGCATCCCATAATTTTATTTCTGAGCGATTTGCATTGATACATGATTTGCCTGTTGATTCATTATCTGCAGTAGTATCTGTCTCTTCACCTTTGGGGAGAGGCCTTATATCAGTGAAGTCCGTTAAACGTTGTATACTAGAGTATGATGGGAATGAGATTGAGTTAGATTGTATTGTACTCGGTTTGTCTTGTTTTGACTGCATTATCGGTATTGATATGCTGACCAAGTACAGAGCTACCGTAGATTGTTTCCAGAAAATTGTGAGATTCAGTCCTGAGATGGCTGATGAATGGAAATTTTGAGGTAAGGGTTCCAGAGCTCGAATTTCTTTGTTATCTGTGTTGTCTATGACTCGATTATTACAGAAAGGAGCAGAGGGATTCCTTGTGTATTCAGTAGATGTACTGAAATCGAGCCCATCATTGGCAGATTTTCCAGTGGTATGTGAGTTTGCTGACGTCTTTCCAGATGAAACTTCGGGTTTGCCTCCAATCAGAGAAATAGACTTCAGCATTGAATTGATACCAGGTACTGTTCCTATTTCAAAAACTCCATACAGAATGGCACCGATTGAATTGAAAGAGCATCTAGAAGATTTGCTAGCCTCGGGGTACATTAGACCGAGTGTTTCTCCTTGGGGCGCTCCAGTATTATTTGTCAGAAAGAAAGACGGTTCTATGAGACACTGCATTGACTATCGACAATTGAACAAGGCTACGATAAAGAATAAATATCCTTTGCCTCATATCGACGATTTATTTGATCAGTTATAGGGTTCCTCTGTTTGTTCCAAGATCGATCTTAGATCTGGATATCATCAGCTGAGAGTCAGAGATTCTGATATATCGAAAACAGCTTTCAGAACCAGGTATGGCCATTATGAATTTATAGTCATGCCGTTTGGTTTAACAAATGCTCCAGCTGTATTTATGGGTTTGATGAACCGTATTTTTCAGAAGTATCTTGATGATTTTATGATTATCTTTATTGATGATATTCTGATTTATTCAAAGAATATGATTGATCACGCTGAGCATTTGAGAACTGTATTGAAGATTCTAAGAACTGAGAAATTGTATGCAAAGCTGTCTAAATGTGATTTTTGGCTGAAGCAAGTGATATTTTTGGGACGCATTATATCTGGAGATGGTATTTCTGTTGATCCTAGAAAAGTTTAAGTTGTAATCATTTGGCCTAGACCGACATCAGTGCCAGAGATACGCAGTTTTATGGGTTTAAAAGGATACTATCGTCGATTTATCAAAAATTTCTCCAGTATTGCTAAGCCGATTACTCAACTGACTCAGAAGAATGCTCCTTTTATTTGGTCAGAGGCGTGTGAATCCATTTTTCAAGAATTGAAGAAGAGATTAACCAGCGCTCCTGTATTGACTATTCCGTCAGGTACTGGTGATTTTGTTGTTTACTGTGATGCTTCTCACAGAGGAATATGTTGTTTGATGCAGCGAGGACATGTTATTGCTTATGCTTCAAGACAATTGAAACCACATGAGACTCGCTACCCGATTCATGATCTTGAATTGACTGCTATCGTATTTGCATTGAAGATTTGGCGTCACTACCTAAACGGTGAGAAATTTGAAATCTATTCTTATCACAAGAGTTTGAAATATTTGTTTTCACAGTCAGAACTGAATATGAGACAACGTAGATGACTTGATTTATTGAAAGATTTTGATTGTGAAATCAAGTATTATCCGGGAAAATCAAATGCAGCAGCTGATGCACTGAGTCAAAAGGTATGTTCTTTATCCTTTTCGACGATTGGTGTTTCAAATTTGATTGAAGATTGCTGTCTTTCTGGATTAGTATTAGAGACATTTTATCAACCTCTGAGATTTTATGCTACTCAAGTTGAACCAGAATTGATTTTTCGAATTAAAGAAGGACAGAAAGTTGATCAGAATGTTCAGAACTCGATTTTGATGGTCAGATCAGGGCATCAATCAGAACATCAGGTTCGTGATGATGTATTGTATGTGAATAATCGACTTTTTGTGCCAGATATTTCAGATTTGAAACAGCAGATTTTGACAGAAGCACACTGTAGTCGTTTGAGTATTCATCCTTGTGGCAGAAAGATGTACAATGATCTGAAGAAACAGTTTTGGTGGAAACAGATGAAAGCAGACATTGCAGAGTTTGTATCCAAATATTTGAATTGCCAACAGGTGCCACCAGAGAGGAAGAAACCAGGAGGTCTGTTGCATAGCTTATCGATTCCAGAATGGAAATGATATCACATTTCCATGGATTTTCTTACGAATCTACCACGATCCTCCCGAGGTTGCGATGCGATTTGGGTCGTTATTGACAGATTGACCAAATCAGCATGTTTTATTCCATATACAATGACGTACAGACATGACCAGATGGCAGAGATCTATGTCAGAGAAGTGGTCAGATTGCATGGTGTGCCGAAGTACATTGTATCAGATCGTGATCCTCGATTCACTTCACACTTTTGGCACAGTTTGCAACAAGCTCTAGATACGAAGTTACATTTGAGTACTGCATATCATCCTCAGACAGACGGACAGTCAGAGAGGACTATCCAGACATTGGAAGATATGCTGAGAGCTGTAGTGCTAGACTTTGGCACTAGTTGGCAAGATTCTTTGCCACTTTGTGAATTTTCGTACAACAACAGCTATCAGACGAGTATAGAGATGACTCTATTTGAAGCGTTGTATGGCAAGAAGTGCATATCCCCTCTTTATTGGGATGAAATATATGAGGTACCTGAACTTGGGCCTGATATGATTCGAGATATGACTGAGAAAGTGAAGCTGATTCAGCAGAGAATGAAGACAGATCAGGACAGACAGGCCAAATATGCAGATATTTGACGTCGACCGTTCGAATTTGAGCAAGGAGAAAGAGTATTTCTGAAGATTTTTCCTTTCAGAGGCATTGTAAGATTTGGCAAGAAAGGAAAATTATCTCCTCGCTATATTGGGCCGTATGAGATTCTGGAGAAGATAGGTACTCGTGCCAATCAACTTGCTATTCCTCCTTCTCTATCTGGTATACATGACGTCTTTCATGTATCTATGCTGCGGAAATATCTTCTTGATGCTTCACATGTTCTTCAGCCAGACGAGGCAGAACTTGATGAAACTCTGAGTTATTTTGAGAAACCGATCCATATTTTATATCGTAAAGAAAAGCAACTCAGAACGAAGACTATTCTACTTGTGAAAGTTCAGTGGAGTCGTCATGGCATTGAAGAAGCTACTTGGGAAACTTGATCAGATATGAGACAGAAATTTCCAGAGTTATTTCATTGATGTGAGTTTTTTTATTTAGCTTCTGTTATATCTCCTTCTTGTATATGATTTGATTGCCTGTGATTTCGGGGACAAAATCAAATCTTAGAGGGAGAAAATTGTAATGCCCGAGATTTTATCCTGTTAATCCAAGATTATTAATTGATGAATTAATGTGATTATAGAACGACCACTCCGAGACAAGATTTGAGATAGCATGTGATATTGTGTTGTGTGTGGACAGAAGGTCTCGCGCATATGCGCGAAACAAGCCGCACATATGCGCGAGCGAGGCAGAAGACCTCGCGCTTATGAGCGAGATTGGGCGCGCACATGCGCGAGCATGTGAAATGCAGAAGTGCCGGGACAATAGGTCTCGCGCATATGCGCGATGACGGGGCGCGCATATTCGCGAGCAGAAGAATTGGTCATGTGTCGAGACAGTAGGTCTCGTGCATATGAGCGAAGACCGGGCTCGCATATGCGCGAGCACTGATATATGAAATGGTTCCACTTGTCTTGCCATGCATGGGGACATGTATAAGTCTCCTTCAAAATTCAATTTCCTTCAGACTTTCAGCAGGAAAGAACCGAGACCCTCCATGGTGATTATCAAGTTCTTCATCTCTAAATATTTTTGTTGTGAGAGATCCGTCCGCCAGAATTTCAACCCGAGTCTAGTTCCGTGCTTCTCTCGACAGGAACTTCAAAAGGACGTAAGTTTTACTACTTTCTTTTATGGTTTGAAAACTTGATATTGAAGGAATCATAATTTGAACTTTATTATGTGTTGCTGATATTGTGGTAAGTGTATAATCGAAATCGGATCGAAGAACGGATACCGTATGAACTTTTTATCATTTTCCATATTTGAATTGATTGAGATTATACAGATTTGGTATTGGAATTGTGTTTATCGATCGATTATGAGTTTTTGAAATTGGTATCTACTGATATTGTATTGCCGGTATCTCGAGATTGTGCCGTTATGCCGTCGAAAGTTGATTTGATTGAGAATTCTTGTGTTTGGTTGTATATTGATATTGTACTCCTCAATAATGTCATTCCAGAGTTCGTATTGAAAGCTTCGAAGACTCAGCAGACCCAGATTAATCTACGAAAAGAAAGGTATAAATCAATGTTAAACTGGAAAGATACGACTCGAGTCAGAGATAGCTTGAATTTCCCAAAATCACATACTTTATTGTATTTGCTTTGATGTTTGCAATTCATGAGATTGTTATGCTTAGTCTATTGATTTATAGCAAAGCATGTATTGAGTCTTTGGCAGATGTGCCATGTCTTTGGCAGAGGTGCCAAGTCACTGGACATTTGGTTTATATCGATGTTGCTTAGGAGTAGATCGACTCCTATTGTAGAGATTCGATATAGAAGGCCAAAGATTGGGAATAAGAACGTACAACCATCTAGCTGGGAAGAGTAGGTGGGAGACTGTTGCGTTCTTATTCGAACCGGGATCCCTAGATAAGAGTCGAGTCAGAAATTAAGAGTCAAAGAGTTTGATTTACAATTTTATATCAATTCATGTTTTTCAGATTATGATACATGCTATTGATAATTGTTCTATGCTTTTATATATGTTTATATGAAATGCATGTATACGTTGTTTATACTGGGAATATATTTCTCACCGGAGTTATCCGGGTGTGGTTTTGGTTGTATGGGTGCATGACAACAGGTGGGACTCGATGAGGGTCAAGAAGAGCTTGAGAGATCGAGATTAGAGTGGAGATCCGGGCCTAGATGTAGAATTGGTTTTCAACACTTGATATGTAGTTGTTGAACATTAGTTTGTTATGACTTTCATTTGTACAAGACTCATACTTTGATCATGTTGTAGATATTAAACTTGATCTTGTAATTTGAATGAGATGAGACCTAACTTATTGTAGATTTTGTACATTTGTTTGTAAAGTGTTCAACTTTTAAAAAAAAAAAAAATTATGACCTAGTTTATTTAATTGTTCCCAATTAATCCTAATGATCATTGAAAAGAATGAGTTAGCGTCCGAATCCCCACAAACTTGGTTTGCCATTTCTGAAGGATTGATTATAAGAAATCTTATTCTCAGAATATGAATCGTCCGGAATGATGATTGCGCCTCTTCAGATGCCTCACATCTCAGCCATAAATAAGAGTGAAAGAGTTAGACATCAAATATCAGCAGATAAAGCAAGACAAGTGAATAACAATGGACAAAGCAGGGAGTTCAACACAGCCAGACCTCGCGGAGGAGTTCATGAAGTATGTTGTTGCTGCTAGGAAGTCTGCGATGGAGGATAGTATCTTTGAAAAGATACCGAAGCTCTGGATGAAAATCAAGGAGCTCCAAACCTCCTTTGAGGGGGAGAGGTTGCTACCCCTAAAATGGTGGCAACACTTAAGAAGTATCGGCAGCGCCTTCTTGTCGTTGATAATGTCGACATCTTCATTGAAGAAGGTGTCTACCTTCTGCTCCTCCTCAAGGAGCGGAGGACTTTGAGGAAGATCGCTTCCTCATAGGACTTCCTGAGGACCTCTACTAGAGGGTTAACTATGTGATTGACCTCCTGGAGGTTCGTAGTTAAAAAAAAAATCATCCATGTACACTTCTCCTACAATAAATAAAATGATTATTATGTTTTAATCATGTCTTACTCTTACTGCATTTTTATTTTCTGCATATTAATTGGTGACAACTGAATAAACAATAAGATAATAACATAAAGCGGATTATATTAAGAAAATTCGATCAAGCCAAGAACGTTGCGAAAGTGAGAAAACTTAGTCCCAGATAATGGCTTTGTGAAGATATCAGCTGCTTTTTGTTCAGTTGGTATGTATTCTAGTATGATTGCTTTCTTCAGAGCGTGATCTCTGATGAAGTGATGTAGAACCCGTAAATCAGTCTACGTTTAAGCCATGCATAATTCTAGATTTCTAAATTTAATTGACTTCATTGCATAATTATTTTAAATGCATTTATTTGAAGTTAATTATTCATTATTTCAGTTCAGTAGTTTGATTTTTAGCATTTCAGTTATTTCAGTGAGGCCGGACTGGAGTTGGAGTTTTGAGATAGAATTTAAGATTTGAGAAAGTATTTCCAGAAGTTAATTTAGCTAGCAAGTAAGTTCATTTAAGTTAGAAAGGGAGGTTTGAGGATTTAATTTAATTATTTGAGGTGATTAAGAAATAAGCTCATTTAAGTTGCATAATTAAGGGGTTAGCTCACCAAATTAATTAAAGGATTAGTAAGGCTTTCAAGGATTATTAGTTGACTAGATAACAATATTTCCCCTTCATTTTATTGCAATTTTCGGCCCCCATAGTTGCTAGACAATTTAATTGCCAACTCATCAACCTTTTGACCATTTCTTTGCATGTAAGTTGTAGGATAATTCTAGGATTTTTGAGAGCACAATTTAATTAAATTAATGGACATATCCTAGACTAGAAAACAAGCAAAAATCGGCCACTACCTCTAGAAACATCCACCAACTCATTTGATATCAAACTAGAATTCAAAATTTAAAATCAGAAGACTTGGTCTTGGATCTTCCTTATATCTTGCACCCACTTCCCTCACCCTCCTAACCATCTTTTCCCCCCTCTCCTTTTCGAAAATTCAGAGTGAATTCAGACTGATTTTAAGAGGTAAAAATCGTGAGGTACATAGCCAAAAAGAAGAGAGAAAAATCAAGAGCAAGGTAAGGTAGAAAAGGAAGCCACTCCGTCTCCTCCGCGCCGTCTCGTCTCTTCTTTTCGTTTTCATTTCAAACGATAACCAGGCATGTATAGATTCTTTCTAAACCTCAATCAAGTCATATTATCATTTATTTTTCAGTACATGATCATGTTTATTCAAGCAAAAATCGAGATCCATGTCAAAACTTTTGAAAACAACACATGCAGAATTTTTGATATTTCTTGGCAAGCTTCACGTTTTTCTTGGTTTGTGAGTTTCAGGTGATTGGTTCGACTCCAGGCTCCCAAGGCGACCTCAATACATGTAATAGGATGCATTAGGATCAGATTGGTCCGTTCGTTCAAGCCCCTGGTTGCTGGAAATTCAGAAATGGACAGCAACTTCTCATTTGGTCCATTTGAGTTTCGAGATTCAGCTTGTTGGCAAGGAGGAAGGATCTGATCTTGGCTGCCCTAGGGGACTATAGCCATGGTTAGATCACTCCCCTAGCATGTCTAAGACGTGACTAAGTCGCCCTTTTGGTGGCTTGGTCCATGGCTCATCGGTTTTTAATAAAAACATCACAACCGCCCCTATGTCCCTTCGGCCCTTACAATTTCAGCATATACGGTTTCGGTTTTGGTTGCTTGGTATGGATCTTGGTTGGCCTATGGCCCATAGCCACGGTTCATACCATGCCCCTATATGTCTAGATCGTGCCATGGTCAATCAAATGGCCATTGGAACGACGCAAGACATCGATCTAAGCAAAACACTACACACGCATGCACGTTGGTTCTCGGTTGGAGTTTCGGTTGAGTTTTGGTGTGACGCGGATTGTGGCTGGCCTAGGGCCCTTAGCCATGGTTCAAATATTTCCTTGGGATGTTGTTAAGAGTCTCTGGTCGGTGGTTCACGCCCCAATGGCCGGTAGTCTCGAAAACAACACAAGTTACACTATTGTACAGTTGCTGGAAAATTACAGCAAGTTGCTGTGTCAGTTCGGTGGCTCGTTCGAGTTCTTGGTTGGCTTTTAGCCTATGGCCTTGGACTGGACGGTGCCTTATTGAGTTAGGAAGGTCATGTTTTTGACCGTTTGTCATTTGGAACATTTTTGAGGTCGTACGAGAATTTACGGTGCGATGTGCCAAATTAACTCTCGAAAGAGCGTTTCGTGTTTTGGCCTCCATTCCACCTAGATTTCGACCCTATCATTTTAGGAGCATTATTTTATGATTTTTCAGCGTATTTTAATCATGACTATACGTCGGTTTGGTGTCGGTTCAGGTTGGCTCGGAGTCATGATTAAATGCAAAGTCATTAGGCGTCATAGTCGCATCTTTTGAACATAAATTACATAGTTGGTCAAGTTTAGGCTATTGCATATTTTTCATAGCACAGTTAGGTTGCAGCGAGCCTGGGGACGATCCAATCCAATCCAGTTGGTAAAATTACAGGATTTTTCATTACGTCAGTTAATTATATTACGTGCATGAAAACAGAAAATGATTATTTTTTGGATTTATGCGATATGGCTTGTGGTTCATTCACTATGTGGGAGTGTTATTTTATACGGTCGTCAGTGACCGATCAGTTCAGTATGATACCACCCGGTCGCCAGTGACCGGCCAGCTCAGTTCAGTTTCAGCCTCCCCGGTAGCCAGTTACCGATCAGTTCAGCTTAGTGCAGGGGCCACAGGCGTAAAACATAATCTCAACAGAAAATTTTACCAGTTATTTCAGTACAGGCTCCAAGGAGCAAACATTTTTACTGTGATTATCAGTTCAGTTATGCACGTATTATAATTGCTCAGTACAGATTATTTTCAGCATGCCTCAGGACAGGATATGTTAACTCATGCATATTTTAATTCAGATTTTTACTCGTTACCTGCGATATATGCATGCTGAGTCTTTAGGCTCACTAGACTTGATTGTTGTAGGTACAGATGAGGCCAGGGCCGAGGGCGGGGACCAGTGAGCCAGCTTGGGTCGGCAGTAGTGGCACCCGAGGACCTCAGAGCAGCAGTTGTTATTTTATTCCGCAAACATTTTATCAGTCGTTGGATATTTTTAAATTGTGATTTTTGGCAAACTTTATTTCCTTCCGCTGCAATATTTTGAAATATTGAACTTGATTCACCAGTGATTTTATGAATGAGGTCATTTAAGTTCTTTTAAAAACAAAATTTTTAATTTTCCGCAAATTTTCAAGCAAGAAGTTTTAGGGCACTTTAAAATTGGTATCAGAGCGGTGGTTCTGTATAGGGTTTCACTACTACTGACCGCAAGAAGCTCACGAAGCCACGTCTTCGGTCTGTAAGTTTTTCAGTTCAGCATTTTGTTCAGCATTTCAGTTAAAGCATGAATTATTTTGTTAGCATGCTTCCAGATTTTCAGTACTTCAGTGTTCATTTAAAATAAATTATGGAATTATGCATGTTAGTTACGTATGGGTTATGTTGGAACAGTATGCCCCCTAGACGCATTTTAGAGCGCAACAGAGAGGAGGAGCCTCGCCGAGAGGACAAGGAGGAGCGTAGACCGGAGGGAGACCTACCACCTCCTCCACCGCCCCCACCGGACATGAGTGCCCAGATGTTAGCTGGGATGGCACAGTTCTTCGCACAGTTTGCGGGGAACAATGCCGCAGCCGTAGCCGCAGCCGCAGCCAGGCCGACAGGGCCCGAGGCTGTTTATGAGTGATTCATGAAGATGCGCCCGAAGGAATTCTTTGGGACATCTGACCCCATGGTTGCCGAGGGATGGATCAAATCCCTCGAGGTCATCTTTGAGTTTATGGAGCTGGGAGATGCAAACCGAGTCCGATGTGCCACCTACCTGTTCACTGGAGACGCCCGCTTATGGTGGGAAGGAGCTTCGGTAGCCTTGACTTTGGCTACACTTTCATGGACCCGCTTTACGGAAGTTTTCTACTCCAAGTATTTTTCTGAGGAGGTTCGCACCAGGCTGACCACCGAGTTCATGAGCCAAGCTGATGCACTTCCTGGTGGGTTTACGGCCGATCTTGCGCCGGGATGTTAGGGTATCTGACCCTGCTACTTATGAGATTGCCGTCTCCAAGGCCTTAGCCGCAGAGCAGAATCTGCGGGATATCGAGAGGGATCGCCAGGGCAAGCGCCCAGTCCAGGCACCGCACCGCCCTCCTCCTCATCAGCATCAGCAGCAGAATAAGAGGCCTTTTCATGGACCGCCCAGGAACCGAGGCCAGAAGCAGCAGCCCCGAGGACTCAGGAGCACCCAGTCTGTCCCAGGTGCTCACGTCGCCATCCTGGAGCATGTATGGCTGGCTCAGGAAAGTGTTTTAAGTGTGGCAGTCCAGACCACATGTTGCTGCAATGTCCTCAGAGGAATCTGCCTACCCAAGGCAGAGTTTTTGCTCTCCATGCCGCGGAAACCAACTCGGAGACTATGTTGTTGACAGGTACCTTTAAACTTTAAGTTATTATTTGAATTTCCGTGTTTTGGGAATCGGGATTTAGATTTGAACTTAGAACTGTTATAGGATTGCATGCTCTACTCAGATTTATTTTGGGGGAAATTAAGCTAGAAGAACCTTGACCTTTGCATGTCTATAAGTTTAGTTCTTGTAACTACTGGATTCAACTTAGAGCTCCGCTCTTTCAGGGAGAATTTTTATATATGGTTCCCCTACCAAGGCCTTGATAGATTCAGGGGCCACTCACTCGTTTATTTCGGAGGTCTTTGCAAACTTTCTCAAGATCCAGACCATTGGGCTAGATATAGCCTTTTCAGTAGTGTTGCCGTCAGGCGATGAGATGGCAGCCACCAATGTTATCCGAGATATAGACCTTGAGCTGCACGGTAATCTTGTTTATGCGGATCTGATTGTGCTACCGATGCCGGAATTTGACATCATCCTAGGGATAGACTGGCTATTGAGGAACAGAGTGTTGATAGACTTCCAGCGGAGATCCGTTCTTGTCCGACCGCTTGGAATGGAGCAGTTTTTATTTGAGCCAGACAGGTACTTTCCTTTACCGCGCATTATTCCCTATGTTCAGGCTAGGAAACTCATGCATAGAGGGTGTCGGGCATTTTTAGAGACCTTTTTATCTGTCCCCGAGGAACCCAGTCAGTCAGCCTCAGATGTTCCGATTGTCAGAGATTTCTTAGACTTTTTTCCCGAAGACGTCTCTGGTATGCCACCCGAGAGAGAGGTGGAGTTTTTCATTGAGCTTGTGCCAGGTACGGCTCCGATATCCAAAGCGCCGTACCGACTAGCACCGACAGAAATGGTAGAGCTTAAGAAGCAGATTCAGGAACTTCTCGACAAGGAGTTCATTCGCCCGAGCTTTTCTCCATGGGGCGCGCTAGTCTTATTTGTGAAAAAGAAGGATGGCACGATGAGGCTTTGCATTGTCTACCGGGAGTTGAACAGGGTTACAGTGAAGAATAAATACCCACTGCCTAGGATTGAGGATCTGTTTGACCAGTTGCAGGGAGCTTCGATTTTCTCCAAGATATATCCGCGTTCCGGTTATCACCAGTTGAGGGTGAGAGATGCTGATGTTTCGAAGACAGCTTTCAGGACTCGTTATGGTCACTACGAGTTCCTAGTGATGCCGTTCGGTCTGACGAATGCGCCAGCAATCTTCATGGAACTAATGAATCGCGTATTTCAGCCGTACCTCGACCAGTTTGTGATAGTGTTCATAGATGACATTCTCGTCTACTCCAAGAGTCGGGAGGAGCACAGCAGACATCTGACCACAGTGTTGCAGACATTGCAGAAGCACAAATTATTCGCAAAGTTCAGTAAATGCGAATTCTGGTTAGAGAAGGTGGCGTTCTTGGGCCATATTGTCTCCAGCAGTGGTATTGAGGTGGACCCCGCAAAAGTTGCAGCAGTCAGAGATTGGGTTGTGCCTCAGAATGCATCCGAGATCCGCAGTTTTCTTGGGTTGGCAGGATATTACAGGAAGTTCATTCAGGGATTCTCATCCATTGCCGTTCCACTCACAGCACTGACCAAGAAAAATGTGAAGTTTGTGTGGAGCGAGGAGTGTCAGAAGAGCTTCGATACTTTGAAGCAAGCTCTTATCTCAGCACCCGTTTTGGCTGTACCGTCAGGATCTGGTGAGTTTGTTCTGTATACCGATGCTTCGAAGCTTGGTTTAGGTGCAGTTTTGATGCAGCATAGGAGAGTGATAGCGTATGCTTCTCGACAGCTGAAGATCCATGAGAAGAATTACCCTACCCATGATCTGGAGTTAGCGGCCGTAGTTTTTGCTTTGAAGATTTGGAGGCACTATCTGTATGGAGAGAAATGCCAGATCTTTACCGACCACAAGAGCCTCAAGTATTTCTTTACGCAGAAGGAGCTGAACATGCGTCAGAGACGTTGGATGGAGCTTGTGAAAGACTACGATTGTGACATTAGCTGCCACCCGGGCAAAGCTAATGTAGTCGCGGATGCTTTGAGCAGGAAAGTCGCAGTGATGGCTCAATTGACGATTCAGAAACCTCTTCAGATCGAGATGCAGAGGTTTGATCTTGAGACTTACCCTCGAGGTAGAGTTCCTCGTCTATCTACCTTGACCATTCAGTCTTCCCTTTTGGACCGTATTCGCAGTGGTCAGGCCGCAGATGAGCAGTTGGCACAGTGGAAGAAGAGAGATGAAGCCAAGGGCAGTGTTTTGTATTCAGTCAGCGACGGTATTGTGAGATACCGAGATAGGATATGGGTTCCTAGCAGTGATTCTATCCGAGCAGACATCTTATCAGAGGCCTATACGTCCCCGTACTCCATTCACCCTGGGAGTACGAAGATGTACAAAGATCTGCAGCTATTGTATTGGTGGCCAGGGATGAAGAAGGACATCAGACGGTTTGTGTCTGAGTGTCTGACCTGTCAGTTAGTGAAGGCCGAGCATCAGAGACCAGCAGGTTTGCTCAAGCCTCTTCCTATTCCTGAGTGGAAGTGGGAGAACATTACCATGGATTTTGTGACCGGATTGCCGAAGTCAGCCAGGGGATCGAATGCTATTTGGGTGATTGTAGATCGTCTTACCAAAACAGCGCACTTCTTGCCTATTAAGATGACTTTCACCATGGTTCAGTATGCAGAGCTGTATATCCGAGAGATAGTCCGACTTCATGGTATTCCGGTTTCGATTGTATCTGACAGAGATCCCAAATTCACTTCCTCATTTTGGAAGAGTTTGCATTCGACTTTGGGTACGAAGTTGCTGTTTAGCACAGGTTTCCATCCGCAGACAGATGGACAGTCGGAGCGAGTTATTCAGATTTTGGAGGATCTTCTTCGCGCTTGCGTCATCGATTTCTCTGGGAGTTGGGATTCGAACTTGCCACTGGTTGAGTTCACCTACAACAACAGCTTCCAGTCTTCTATTGGTATGGCTCCGTATGAAGCACTGTATGGCCGCAAGTGCAGATCTCCTGTTCATTGGGATGAAGTAGGAGAGAGAGCAGAGTTGGGTCCAGAGATTGTCCAGCAGGCAGCAGAGGTAGTAGTCAAGATCCGTGATAGGATGAGGACTGCTCAGAGCCGACAGAAGAGTTATGCCGATCAGCGGAGGAGAGAGTTAGAGTTTGCAGTGGGCGATCATGTCTTCGTGAAAGTGGCACCTATGAAGGGTGTCATGAGATTTGGGAAGAAAGGGAAGCTCAATCCGAGATTCATTGGACCGTTTGAGATCCTCGACAGAGTTGGGACGCTAGCGTATCGTGTGGCTCTTCCGCCGAATCTGGCCGGAGTACACAATGTCTTTCACGTCTCCATGCTGAGGAAGTACATGGCGAACCCTTCGCATGTGCTGAACTTTGAGCCGTTGCAACTTACTCCGAACCTGTCTTATGAGGAGAGACCAGTGCAGATCCTAGACCGGCAGGAGAAGAAACTTCGGAACAAGTTGGTTAAGCGAGTCAAAGTCAAATGGCTCAACCATTCAGAGGAAGAAGCTACGTGGGAGTCTGAGCCGGAGATGAGAGATCGATACCCTGAGTTATTCGGTGAGTTCTAATTTCAAGGACGAAATTTATTTTAAGAGGGGAGGATTGTATAACTCGTAAATCAGTCTACGTTTAAGCCATGCATAATTCTAGATTTCTAAATTTAATTGACTTCATTGTATAATTATTTTAAATGCATTTATTTGAAATTAATTATTCATTATTTCAGTTCAGTAGTTTGATTTTTAGCATTTCAGTTATTTCAGTGAGGCCGGACTGGAGTTGGAGTTTTGAGATAGAATTTAAGATTTGAGAAAGTATTTCCAGAAGTTAATTTAGCTAGCAAGTAAGTTCATTTAAGTTAGAAAGGGAGGTTTGAGGCTTTAATTTAATTATTTGAGGTGATTAAGAAATAAGCTCATTTAAGTTGCATAATTAAGGGGTTAGCTCACCAAATTAATTAAAGGATTAGTAAGGGTTTCAAGGATTATTAGTTGACTAGATAACAATATTTCCCCTTCATTTTATTGCAATTTTCGGCCCCCATAGTTGCTAGACAATTTAATTTCAAACTCATCAACCTTTTGACCATTTCTTTGCATGTAAGTTGTAGGATAATTCTAGGATTTTTGAGAGCACAATTTAATTAAATTAATGGACATATCTTAGACTAGAAAACAAGCAAAAATCGGCACTACCTCTAGAAACATCCACCAACTCATTTGATATCAAACTAGAATTCAAAATTTAAAATCAGAAGACTTGGTCTTGGATCTTCCTTATATCTTGCACCCACTTCCCTCACCCTCCTAACCATCTTTTCCCCCCTCTCCTTTTCGAAAATTCAGAGTGAATTCACACTCATTTTCAGAGGTAAAAATCGTGAGGTACATAGCCAAAAAGAAGAGAGAAAAATCGAGAGCAAGGTAAGGTAGAAAAGGAAGCCACTCCGTCTCCTCCGCGCCGTCTCGTCTCTTCTTTTCGTTTTCATTTCAAACGATAACCAGGCATGTCTAGATTCTTTCTAAACCTCAATCAAGTCATATTATCATTTATTTTTCAGTACATGATCATGTTTATTCAAGCAAAAATCGAGATCCATGTCAAAACTTTTGAAAACAACACATGCAGAATTTTTGATATTTCTTGGCAAGCTTCACGTTTTTCTTGGTTTGTGAGTTTTCAGGTGATTGGTTCAACTCCAGGCTCCCAAGGCGACCTCAATACATGTAATAGGATGCATTAGGATCAGATTGGTCCGTTCGTTCAAGCCCCTGGTTGCTGGAAATTCAGAAATGGACAGCAACTTCTCATTTGGTGCATTTGAGTTTCGAGATTCAGCTTGTTGGCAAGGAGGAAGGATCTGATCTTGGCTGCCCTAGGGGCCTATAGCCATGGTTAGATCACTCCCCTAGCATGTCTAAGACGTGACTAAGTCGCCCTTTTGGTGGCTTGGTCCATGGCTCATCGGTTTTTAATAAAAACATCACAACCGCCCCTATGTCCCTTCGGCCCTTACAATTTCAGCATATACGGTTTCGGTTTTGGTTGCTTGGTATGGATCTTGGTTGGCCTATGGCCCATAGCCACGGTTCATACCCTGCCCCTATATGTCTAGATCATGCCATGGTCAATCAAATGGCCACTGGAACGACGCAAGACATCGATCTAAGCAAAACACTACACACGCATGCACGTTGGTTCTCGGTTGGAGTTTCGGTTGAGTTTTGGTGTGACGCGGATTGTGGCTGGCCTAGGGCCCTTAGCCATGGTTCAAATAACTCATTGGGATGTTGGTAAGAGTCTCTTGTCGGTGTTTCACGCCCCAATGGCCGGTAGTCTCGAAAACAACACAAGTTACACTATTGTACAGTTGCTGGAAAATTACAGCAAGTTGCTGTGTCGGTTCGGTGGCTCGTTCGAGTTCTTGGTTGGCTTTTAGCCCATGGCCTTGGACTAAACGGTGCCTCATTGAGTTAGGAAGGTCATGTTTTTGACCGTTTGTCATTTGGATCATTTTTGAGGTCGTACGAGAATTTACGGTGCGATGTGCTAAATTAACTCTCGAAAGAGCGTTTCTTGTTTTGGCCTCCATTCCACCTAGATTTCGACCCTATCATTTTAGGAGCATTATTTTATGATTTTTCAGCGTATTTTAATCATGACTATACGTCGGTTCGGTGTCGGTTCAGGTTGGCTCGGAGTCATGATTAAATGCAAAGTTATTAGGCGTCATAGTCGCATCTTTTGAACATAAATTACATAGTTGGTCAAGTTTAGGCTATTGATATTTTTCATAGCACAATTAGGTTGCAGCGAGCCTGGGGACGATCCAATCCACTCCAGTTGGTAAAATTACAGGATTTTTCGTTACGTCAGTTAATTATATTACTTTCATGAAAACAGAAAATGATTATTTTTGAGATTTATGCGATATGGCTTGTGGTTCATTCACTATGTGGGAGTGTTATTTTATACGGTCGCCAGTGACCGATCAGTTCAGTATGGTACCACCCGGTCGCCAGTGACCGGCCAGCTCAGTTCAGTTTCAGCCTCCTCGGTAGCCAGTTACCGATCAGTTCAGCTTAGTGCAGGGGCCACAGGCGTAAAACATAATCTCAACAGAAAATTTTACCAGTTATTTCAGTACAGGCTCCAAGGAGCAAACATTTTTACTGTGATTATCAGTTCAGTTATGCACGTATTATAATTGCTCAGTACAGATTATTTTCAGCATGCCTCAGGACAGGATATGTTAACTCATGCATATTTTAATTCATATTTTTACTCGTTACCTGCGATATATGCATGCTGAGTCTTTAAGCTCACTAGACTTGATTGTTGTAGGTACTGATGAGGCCAGGGCCGAGGGCGGGGACCAGTGAGCCAGCTTGGGTCGGCAGTAGTGGCACCCGAGGACCTTAGAGCAGCAGTTGTTATTTTATTCCGCAAACATTTTATCAGTCGTTGGATATTTTTAAATTGTGATTTTTGGCAAACTTTATTTCCTTCCGCTGCAATATTTTGAAATATTGAACTTGATTCACAAGTGATTTTATGAATGAGGCCATTTAAGTCCTTTTAAAAAGAAAATTTTTAATTTTTCCGCAAATTTTCAAGCAAGAAGTTACAGGGCCTCTGCATATAGCATATATCTCAAAAATAAATATTTTATATTTTTATGCACGTAATATAATTATAACCTTATTTTTACCGGATGAGTTGAATCGTTCCCAGGCTTTCTGCGACTTACTTCTAATATGTAACACATGCAATAAATCTTAACTTGACAAAAATTTAACAATAGAACCAAAAACGAGACGATTCGGACCAACAACTTGATTTTTAACCATGGCTTCGTACCAACCCGAACCAACATTAAACCGATATTTAACCATGATTAAAAATACCCCAAACATACTGAAAAATATGCATAATAACTGTAAAACACGAAAATAGGTGAAAGGAATTCAAAAACATAAAACACTCTTTCTAGAGTCATTTTGGCACCTTTCACCGTAAATTCTCGTACGACCTCTAAACTTGACCAAATCACAAACGGCCAAAAACATGACTTTCCTAACTCATTGAGGTACTGTCCAGTCCAAGGCCATGGGCTAAAAGCCAACCAAGAACTCAAAACACCTCCAAAACCGAAGATGAAGCTTGCTGTCAAAAAAACAGAAATTACAGCAGCAACTATGGGGTTTGTTTTGATCAATTTATGAAAATAATGACCATGGTGGCTTGCACCACCAACCAGAGACTCTTACCAACATCCTAAGGCATGGCTTGGACCATGGCTAAGGGCTAAAAGCCAACCACAACCCAAGCAAATACCTAGGACAAATCACAGCTCCAACCCAAGAACACAAAATTCTGTACTGTGATGTTTTGCACTAACTTGCTGTCTTGTATCATTTCCAGTGGTCCTATAATCGACCATGGCTCAATCTTGACATGATGAAGTGTTGTAGGAACCATGGCTATGGGCTAGAAGCCAACCATAATCCATACAACACAACCAAAACCGAAACCATACTCATACCAAAAATCAGAATTTTAAAACCGATGAGCACTTGTCATGTTTATGTAAAAATCTGAGGGGTCTATGAAACAAGCTTTGAAAAGAGGATTTTGTCACGTCCTAAACATGATAAGGAAGGGTTTTAACCATGGCTACAGCCCCTAGGACAGCCAGGATTTCGAACACCCCTCAAACAACTTAATGACAAAAAAATCGAACCAAATCTGTAGCTTGTGAAAATAGTTGCTGTCATGCTGTTGTTTGAAATGTTTGGACTCAAACCAATGAACCAATAACACCCTAACATACTCTAAATCATTCCTAGAAGTAGCCATGAATGCCTGGAATCGAGCAACTCCCTGTAAGCAACCAAAAACACCAAACCGTGAAGTTGGAAGCAAAAGAGCCAGGAATTCTGTACATATTTTTGCTTGGAAAGTTGCTGTCATTTTCGATTTATTGCTTGAATCATGCATATATAATGGTTTAAAAATATCTATAGAACTTGATTGAAGAGAAAAGAAACATTATATACATGCCTGGAATTTGTTTTGAAGAAAAACAAATCAAAACGACAATACGACGCGACGGAACCGAGTTGGATATCTTCCTTTCTTTTCTACTTTTCTGCTGATGTTCCTTCGATTTCAGCTGCTGTTTTATTGATGTTTTCGAAGCTTAAGGTTGTAGGAAGTGTAAGGGATGAAAGTGAATGATATAGGAGGTGTTAAAGGTGCTATAAAACACATTAAGTTGGAGGTTACAAGTCAAGGGATTGAATGGGTTTTGACATGCACTTTGGATTCCCTTAGCTGCCGATTCCCATTTCTATTTTTTTTTTACTGCATAATTCGGTGACTTACTTAGTAATTAGTTGGGGAGAAATAAGGTGTAATATTGTGTTTGAATTACTACTAATTAGTGAATTAAAAATGGGTAATTGAATACACCATGAAGTCCATTTAGAGGTGATTTGAATGGAGAATTACCAAACTTTTGAAATGGTTTATGGTTTGACTATAATGTTACTAATATTGCATGTACAATGTTGTTTAAAATCTAATATTTTAAATATTTAAGGTTTTAAACACTCCTACCATACATTTTAGTGCATTAACATATTAATTATAATAACCTCTTGTATGGTCTTGCATGGATTCAAATTTAAGTATTTAAATAATATGTTTAATTTCTTGAATATATAGACTTAGATTAATTTATCCCCATTTGTTTACATATTTTAATTTAAGCCCAAAGAACTTATTTACTAACTTAGCTCTAATTAATTAAATAAATCCCAAAGGCCTTCTTTTTCTTTAAATTAAATTATTCTTTGGCTTAATTTAAATTTAAGAATATTTTCTTATTATTAATCTTATTATTAATCTTATCTCTAATCTCCAAACTCCGGTCCGACCTCGCGTATGTATCCTGAAAAGATAAAATCTAAACATATACCTTTAAAATAAATAATCATGATTTAAAATTATTAAAATAAATCAAACACTTCATATATTTATATAAAATATTCATTTCTAATTTAAATAGTAGAAATTATGCATGGCTTATACGTAATCTGATTTTCGGGTTCTACACCATCCACCTTAGAATATAACTTCCGGCCCTTGGCTTCATCTCTTGCTCTCAATTTCTGCAATTGCTCATCAGTAGACTGTCTCTCGTGGATTATTTCTCTCAAATTCGACTGTACTGATAAGATGACAAGATTAAGGGCCTCGTCCTAGCATATACTGTAAGCTCAAACTGCTGTATCTCGGACTGCAACGGTCTTTGAAGTGCTAATTGAGTAATAACTGTTGTTTTTCAACTCAATGCGTCTCCCACTACATTAGCTTTTCCCGGATAATAGCTAATCTCACAGTCGTGGTCCTTTACTAAGTCAAGCCATCTTCGCTGTCTCATATTCAATTCTTTTGGGTGAAGAAGTATTTCAAACTTTTATGATTGGTGAATATTTTGCACTTCTCCTCATATAACTAATGTCTCCAAATCTTCAATGCAAAAACTGCCGCTGGAAGCTCAAGATCATGAGTAGGGTAGTTTTCTCGTGAGTTTTCAACCGTCTTGACGCATAGGCTATAACTCAGTCATTTTGCATCAGAACTGCACCCAAACCAAGTTTAGAAGCGTCGGTATAGAGAACATACTCACCTTGCCTCGATGGCATAGATAACACTGGCGCTGATATTAAGTCTTGCTTTAACTTGTCAAAACTGTCTTGACAGTCGGATCCCCATACAAACTTTGCATTTTTCTTTGTCAAGGCGGTCATAGGTGTCGCTAAAGATGAGAATCCCTGAATAAATTTGCGATAATAGCCCGCTAGTCCTAAGAAACTGCGAATCTCATAACACTCTTGGGTACTAACCACTCTCTTACTGCCTCAACTTTACTTGGATCAACTTCAACGCCATCACTAGAAATGATGTGGCCTAAGAAAGCCACTCTATCAAGCCAAAACTCGCACTTGCTGAATTTTGCATATAACTTCGTATCTTGCAGTACTTGCAGTGATGTCCTCAAATGAAGATTATGCTCCTCTTTATTCTTCGAATATATCAAAATATCATCAATGAAGACTATAATAAACTGATCTAGATACGGCTGAAATACGCGATTCATGAGATCCATGAAGATCGCTGGCGCATTGGAGAACCCAAATGGCATGACCATAAACTCGTAGTGCCCATATCTAGTACGAAACGATGCCTTGTGAACATCCGACTCTTTCACTTTCAATTGATGGTATCCAGAACGAAGATCAATCTTCGAGAATATCGATGCTTCTTGTAACTGATCAAATAAATCTTCGATTCTTGGTAGAGGATACTTATTCTTGATATTGACCCTATCCAGCTCTCGATAATCATTGTAGAGTCGCATACTATCATCTTTCTTCTTCACAAATAATACTGGTGCGCCCCATGGATAATAACTAGGGCGAATAAAACACTTTTCTAGCAATTCTTGGATTTGATCTTTTAATTCTTTTATTTGAGCGGGTGCTAGATGATAAGGTGCTTTAGAATTAGGAACAGAGCCCGGCATTAACTCGATAGAAAATTCCACCTCGCGATCGGGTGGAATGCCAGAAACATCTTCGGGAAAGACACTAGGAAAGTCTTTGACAATATCAACATCCTCCAACTTCTGACTTATAGGAGCATGTGCGGTAGTGACACATGCTATAAAAGCTTGGCATCCACGTCTAATAAGCTTCCTCGCACACAGACAAGAAATAATGTGCGACATTTGCTTGTTTCACGTCGCCTCAAAGACAAAAAATTTACCACTAGGCGGTCGAATAGACACTGATCGCTGACGAAAATCAATCGAAGCTCCATTCGCTGATAACCAATCCATACCAAGTATGATATCAAATTCAGGCATAGGGAGTAGAATAAGATATGCCCGAACTACATCTTTTAAAAAACGAAGCTCCAGATTCTTGACAATTTTAGACGTGAACATTTGATCACCGGAATGAATAGAAACTTTGAAACCCAAACTCATATCCTCAGGAATAATATTCAGTTTTTTGATGAAGGTTTCAGATATGAAGGAATGTGTAGCTCCCAAATCTAGCAGTAGATAGGTTGCTACACCTTGAATGATAATCCTCTCTGCGGCAAAAATGTCTTTTAAATCTTTTCGTGTTGAAACTTAAGAAATTTCTATCATTATTTCCCAAAGTTATGTGAAGATTACGCGTTAAACTTAAGCATTTCCTGAAAAATTGCATTTTACCCCTTCAATTTTTTGAAATTTACATTTTAATCACCAAAATTTTCGATATTTACCATTTTGACCCTTATATTTTCGAAAATTTTCATTTTTGGTCCTTAATAATTCGGCAATTGCATCCAAGTCCCTATACTTTCGGTTAATTGCATTTAGGTCCTTAAAGCTTTTGGATATTACATTTCGGTCCCTCAACTTTCGGTAATTGCAATTAAGCCCCTTATTTTTTCGGTAATTACACTTTAGTCCTCATAATTTTTGGTAATTACATTTTCGAAAATTTCATAATGACACCTCAAAATTCTCGAAACCCCTAATCAACCCTTAGTTATGATTTTCTTTAATCTTTGGCCATAAAATTTTTTTTGGAATTATTTCATCCTTTACATAAAATAAGGCTCAAAACCAATACCAAATATATGGTTTCTAAAATCATATCTTAATTTTCAACTAAGGTAGAGCATGCAACCTAATTTCTTCTAGGTTAATCTTGTTCCCAATTCAATTCTAATAACCACTTTAACATTTCATGCAATAAAAGATATATAAAAATGTTAAATGACTAGGTTACCCATAATAAGAGTCGTGTCTGGATCCTCTTCAGCTTCCTCTGCATGCATAACATAAGCTCGTCCCACAGTAGGTTTCTCTTCTTTGGACAATCAGCAGCTTTATGCCCATATTCCTTGCATATAAAACACTTGTATGTCCCCCACATGCATTTGTCAAGATGTGGGCGATTGCACTCCTTGCATAGGAGCCTTTCAACATGTTTTGGTGCTCAAGGTTGTTGTAGCTTTTGTTGTCCTTGCTTCTTGACTTGACCTTGGGGCTTTTGCGGCCCTTGAGGTCTAGCAGGATCCATATATGACTTCTTGTTTGGCTGATTATTATTTTGGTGTTGCTGCCTCTTGCGCTGCATCTCAAACTCAATGTCCTTCAAAGATTGCTAAGACTGGAATGCATAAGTATTAGCAGTAGCATAATCCAAAGGACGCATCATCATAATCATTATTTCATATGGTGGGTCGTAGACCATCCATGAAGTGTCTAAGCATCTCCGCAGCGTCCCTCGCGATAAGGGGTACAAATTGACAACCCCTAACAAATTTCCTCACAAATTCAGCAACAGTCGAGTCTCACTGACGGAGGATCATAAACTCCCTCTTCAGTCGCCCTCTAACATCAGCAATAAAATACTTCTCATAGAATATCTCCTTGAATCGAGCCCAAGTAAGAGTAGCAATGTCAATACCATGCTCGGATCCTTCCCACCATAAAGAAGCATCATCCCTAAACATGTAAGTGGCACACCTTACACGGTCAGCATCCCCCATATTCAGATAATGAAAGTGCACCTCGAGTGCACGAATCCAAGCCTCAGCAGCAAAGGGATCAGTGGTGCCAGAAAATTCCTTCTGCGCTAGCCTCCGGAACTGGTCATAAACATTATGTTGTGGCCTAGGAGCATGCTGAAACTGCTCAAAGAAACGGGTCATGCCCTCAAGTGCGCGAACAGCAGCATCCCAATTAGGAGGTGGGAGTGGATTCTCTTGACGGTTCTCATTATTCTCATCTTGATTCTCAATAACATGGGCACGTCGGGGAGGTATTTTATCTGAATTTTTTCCAAATACTAATGTAACCAACATGCATTTAAATCTAAGTTTTCTAATCATGTATCATATCCTAATGTAACGACCCGGAAATTCGAAGGTCCACGCGAATCACATGCAATTATTAAATTTTTTGTGTATTTTAATTAAATATTTTAATTGCATAAATTAATTATGTGGTGCATATTTGCATGTTTAAAATATATTTTTTTATATGGTTGCCTTAAAACGTATTTTTAAAGGATATTCGAGTTGCGATCGAAGAACGGAGACCGAGGGCTGAAAAATAGAAAATGTTTTTATTGGTTAATTGTTTTTAATTATTTAAAGTAAGGATGATGCTTTTTCTTATTTTTGAAAATAAGGGGTTTTGAAGTAATTTTATACGCCGGGATGTAATTTTTATTGGTGTTGGTTTTTCAACAAAAATACGAACATTTTAGCAACTTGGCTAATAAATTCACAAACTTTATTTAACAAAATTATTTTTAATGTTTTACTTAAACACTAATGGGCTTATTCGACCTAACTAACTTTGTTAATGGGCCTAAGCCATGGTTAGTAGTTTAATTAATTATAAATAAGCCTAAACCTACCCCTTAATCTATTTTATGTCACGCCCCACACCCCACCAATTTTAAAAACACAATTCTCTCCTTCAAAGTCACGGCACACACAACATATTTTGAAGAGAAACTTTTGTAAATTCAAGGGAAAAGCATCATAATTTGCAAGGTTTTCAAGCCGTCGTTCCTCGTCGTCGTTGTTCGCAATCGTCAACGGTTTTTCGTGCCTTAAATACGCAAAGGCACGCCATATTTCTTTCCTTCAAACATCTATCACACCATAGTATTTATTTAATTGAGTTTTACACAAAAATAAAGTGTCATCATGTTATATTTTCGTATATGCTTCATAAGTGATTTTTAAGGCTTGGAATTTCATTCCAAAACATGTTTATTATGTGCCTAAAGGGGCTGCCATGAATTAGGATGATATAGGTCATTTTTTACACGGGTTTGAGGCCTTAGACACACCCCACACACGCTGCAAAAACAAAAGAAACAAGCTGGTAAAAAGTTGCTGTCATGGTGGGGAGGAGAGGTTCGGTTTTTGGGTTTTGTGGCTTTGCTGGGTCTTGACTTGGGACCAGGGCTAGCTAAGGTCGTGGTTGAGTCAAGGAAAGAGTCGTAGCCATGCTAGGACTCGAAAACTAGGGGCTGGGAGGAGTCCTTGCCAACAAGGACTCCACCCGAGAACAAGCTGTGGAAGTTGCGCAGGTTGGCAGCTGTTGCAGGGAGGAAGGGGCTCGGCCTGGGGGCTCTGGGCTGGGCTAGGTCAAGGGGTTAGGGTCCTAGAAGAGTGCCTGAGGGGATGGTTCAAAGGCTGGATCGATGGTTGGGTGGCTAGCAACAGAAAACAAGAGTCCTAGCAGGAGTGAAATTCTAGGCCATGACAGGTGCTGCTGGTGTAGCTTCGGTTTTAGGGGCTTGGGTCGTTCCAGGGCATGGGGCAGTGGTTATGGTAGTGCCTTAGGGTCCTAGGTTGAGTCTTGTGGTGGTGGTTCATGTGCTGGATGGTCGGGTAGAGCGCTGGAACCAGAAACTCGAAAGCTGCAAAGAAATTGGCCTCACATGAGGGGCTGTCACGTTTATGATTTTTGGGACTTAGGCACTGGTTCTGAGTAAAAAGGGGCATAACAATGGTCTTAATTTGTGTCTAATGGTAACTTCTAGGGCCTGGTTCGGATCCGAATCGAGTCGGTTTAAGCATGAAGTGGTTAGAAGCATGTATGTTTCGTTTGCTCAAGGGTGCCTAGGTGGGTTTTTGGGTTGTTTCTGCAACTTAGGTGTTGCTTCGGTTTTGGAGCTTAGGGTCAGGTCCAATGGGTTCTAATGGTTCAGTATGGTTCCTAGATGTGTTGGCTAGGATTTAGCTCGAGGTGGCTCGGGCGTGGCTCGAGTAAATTGGGAGATGGCTCGGGTTGTTTGACAATGGTTCAATATTTCAAATTTAATAGGGAAAATTGAATCCATGGGTCCACGGTCGTGGCTCATGACTTGAAAGGGTAGAATAAATAATAAAAATGCTATGTTTAAAGTTTGGGTTCAATATATCGAGTTTTGTATTTATCCAGGATTTAATCGCCACACGAAACGCTAATTAATGAGTTAATTGAAACGCCTAGTTTTAAGCTTAATAAAATTATGAAAAATTAGGTTTAAGCATAAATAATTATTAAAAGTCTTAGTTTCAAATTTGAGAATTTTATATTAAGTTTTGGTTTAATTCGGGATTAAAACGCGTTAATATGTTTTATTTAAATATTAATTTTAAAGTCATCAATTTAGGCCAAATAAAAATATAGAAAAATTCATGTAAGCTTAAATAATTATTTGGGACATGTTAAAGTCAATGAAATTATGAAAAAGTCAAAAACGTGAAATTTTACGTCCATGGGTAAAACGATCGTTTTACACCTAGAAATTAGTAAACGTCATGGCAGTGCCCTGAAAGCTGTTTTATGTGCTAATATGATTATTTCAATGGTTATGAATGTTTATGGAATTTTACATGTTAAAATTATTATTTTAAATGTTTATGGAATTTATATATTAAAATAATTATTTTAAATGTTTATGGAATTTTATAAGTTTATGATTTAATATGTCAAATGTTGTTTTAAATGTTTTGATTTAAAAATGTCATTTTAAATGTTTATGGATTTTTAATATGTTCAAATGTTTAGGTTAAACGATTATGAATTTTTATGATGAAACGATAACGTTAAAAGATATGTTACATTTTTGGTTTCAAAAACAAAAAAGTTATGTTATGCATGATTTTTAAAGTAATGTGAACATAAAACATTGAAGAAATTTAAGTAATTGTGACTATTGAGGTTTGAGGTAAGAACGGAAATGTCGTGAGGGAAAAGGCCCCAGAGGGAGCCTATTTATGGGAAAAAGCCCCGGAGGGAGCCTGACGATCGTATTTCTATTCGAAAGAGGATAGGCCAGGGCCCAGTTGACCGGTGAGAGTGCTGCTGGTGTCCCCCGCCGCCCAGTACTGCAGTTTCATGTAGAAAGATCCATCGACTTTTTGAGGTTCGAGGAAAGTCACATTTAATCTGAATTCAATAAAAAGGAAATATGCATATGATCATGATGAAAGGAATTATGTTATGAAATGAGGAAAAGGAAAATGTTGAGGTTTATGTTATGCACATGCATATGAATATGTGGAGGATAATATGAAAAAGTTTACGAAAATATTTATGAAAAGTTTATAAAAATGTATATGTTTAACGTTGATGCATCATTATGAAAATGTTTTTATTTAAAGTTTTATGCATCATGAAAATGTTTACGAAAATGTTATGTTTTAAGTTTATGCATCTTCATGAAAACGATATTTTAAAGTACAAGTATTTTTCACTGTCATATGTGATCTGTATATGTAGTATGTGTTATCAAGAATATGATGTGTTGAGTCTTTAGACTCCTTAGGTGTGATTGATGTAGGTGATTATGATAATAATGTTAATGGAGGTTTTGATGGTTGATTTTGCTGGACTGAAGGTGCACATAACCCGAGGACCGACGCTAGTTTTCCGCACTAGTTATGATTTATGATTTTAAGTTATGTTAAAGATATTTTTACGACTATTTATTTATGAGTGGTTTTTGAGAGGTTATAGTATGAGCTATAATTTTCAAATAATATTTTTGGGTTGATAAAATAGTTGGTTGTTTTACTTTTAAAATGGTTCCAAAATATTATATGATTCGACCGAATGCTATGTGAGGTTTGAAAAGAAAAAAAAAATTTAGCACGTTTAAGAAACGAATAAGTAGACGTTTCACCTAATCCATTAAGCAATTTAATCATATAAAGCATATATTGTAGAACCCGTAACTTAAACTACGTATGAACCATGCATAATTCTAGTATTTAAATTAAAAATGATTTTTTTGTTGCATGAGTATTTAAAATGCCTTTCTTTAAAGTTAATTATTTCATTTCAGTAGTTTAATTTTATTCTTTCAGTTATTTCAGTGAGGCCGGACTGGAGTTGGAGCTTTGAGATAGAATTTAAGATTTAGAAAACATTTCCGGAATTTATTTTAGCTAGCAAGTAAGTTCATTTAAGTTAAAAAGGAAGTTTGAGGATTTAATTTAATTACTTGAGTTGAGTAGGAAAATAAGCTCATTTGAGTTACTTAATTAAGGGATTAATTCAATAAATTAATTAAAAGATTAGTGAGGCTTTTAAGGGTTATTAATTTACTAGATAATCAACATTTCCCCTTCCTTTTATAGTGAAGATTTCGGCCACCCCTAATTCCTAGAGCATTACCATGCCAACTCATCACCCTTTTGACCCATTCTTTTTGGTGATTAACATGCTAATCTTTCTTTTATTATTAGTCCACCTTAATTAATTAATTATTGAGTATTATCCTAACCTAGTCCTAGCCTTGCATGTTCGGCCACTTGCATTCTAGAATCATCCAACATATCATTTGATAGCAACCATAATTCAAATTTCCAAACTAGTAGACTTGGTCTTGCTTGTTCCCCATTATATGGCAACCACTCCCTCACTCCCCTAACCAATATTATCCTCCCCTCTCCACCGAATTCAGAGTGTATGTGAGAAGAAAAAAAAAATCGTGAGGTTCATAGCTTTTAAGAGGAGAGAAATCGAGCAAGGTAGACAAGAAAGCTAGATCGCACCACTCCTCCGCGCCGCGTCGTCGTCGTTTCGTTCGTTTTCTTTCAAAACGAAACCAGGCATGCATATATTCTTCCTTGACTCTTCAATCAAGTCATACTATCATTTTTTTATGTTTCATGATCCCCCTTTCATGTAAAAACCGAAATACATCAGCATTTTCAGAAAAGAACAACATGCAGAATTTCGGCCCCTTTCTTTTCAAGCTTCACGGTTTTCGTTGATGTTGTGGTTTCAGGTATTGGTTCGGTTCCAGGCTCCCAAGGCAACATCTAGAGATGTTCTAGGATGGATTAGGATCACTTTAGTCCATTGTTTCAGACCCCATGCTTGCTGGAAATTCGTAAATGACAGCAACTCCATTTGTGTTCGAAAATCTGATGTTGCGGTCATAAGGGAATAGATCGGATCTTGGCTGCCCTAGGGGCATATAGCCATGATTTGATCACTTTGCTAGCATGTCTAAGACATGAATAAGTCACCCTTTTGGTGGCTTGGTTCATGGTGCATCGGTTTTTAAATCAAACGCAAGAACAGCCCCTTTCCCCATTTCGGCCCTTCCTTGATACAACATATGAGTTTCGGTTTTGGTGGTTTGGTGTGGATCTTGGTTGGCCTATGGCCCTTAGCCACGGTTCATACCATACCCCTAGATGTCTAGGTCGTGCCATGGTCAATCAAATGGCCACTGGAACGACACGAGACAGCAAGCAAAGCAAAACACCACACGCGCATGCAAAGGTGCTCTCGGGTGAATCTTTTCGATTGTTGCTGGAATATTCCGAATTGTGGCTGGTCTAAAGCCCTTAGCCATGGTTCGAATCATTCCTTGGGACGTTGGTAAGAGGTGTTGGTCGTTGGTTCAAGCCCAAATGGCCATTATCCTCGCAAACGATGCAAGCAAACCAAAGCACGGTTGCTGTATTTTTGGACAGCAACTTGCTGTGTCGGTTCGGAGGTTCGTTTGAGTTCTTGGTGGGCTTTTAGCCTATGGACTTGGACATGACAGTGCCTCATTGAGTTGGGAAGGTCATGTCTTTGACCGTTTGTCATTCGGATCATTTTTGAGGTCGTACAAGAATTTACGGTGCGATGTGCCAAATTGACTCTCGAAAGAGCGTTTCATGTTTTTGCCTCCATTCACCTAGATTTCGGCCCTCACCATTTTAGGAGCATTATTTTATCATTTTAGGCGTATTTTAATCATGACTACATGACGGTTCAGTGTTGGTTCGGGATGGTTCGGAGTCATGATTAAATACGAAGTCGGGAGGCGTAATTGTCACATTTTAGAATGTTATTGCATAGTTTGGTCCCATAAATCTATTGCATATTTTTCATGACATATTTAGGTTGCAGAGAGCCTGAGAGCGATCCAATCCAAGCAGTAAATTATTTCAGGATATTTAATTGTGTCATTTAATTATATTACGTGCATAAATATATAAAATGTTCATTTTTGAGAATATGCGATATTGCTTTTGGCCATTTCACTATCATGGAATTATTGCTAAATCCGGTCGCCAGTTACCGGTAAGTTGAGTTTGTTTCACCCAGTATACTGTGGCTACAGTCTGATCAGACGTTTACTATTTTATCCGATCGCCATTTACCGGTCATGGGAGCATTTTATTATCCGGTCGCCAGTTACCGGTCAGTTTAAGTGCAGGGGCCACTTGCGTATACCATAATCTCACCAGGAAAATTATTACAGGCTATTTCCGTACATGGCTTCAAGGAGCAAACATTTTTACCATGATATTTTCAGTTCAGTTATGCACGTATTATAATTAATCATGACACGACACTTTTACGATATGCCTCATGACATGACATTTTTATTCCATGAAATTTTACTATAGTATTTACTCGTTATTTACGATATATGCATGTTGAGTCTTTAGACTCACTAGACTTGATTGTTGTAGGTTCTGATGATGCCGGGCCTAGGGCGTGGACAAGTGAGCAGGCTTGAGTCAGCAGTAGTAGGACCCGAGGACCTCAGTTCAGCATTTATTTTTAATTGATGGCTCAAACGTTTTAATTATTGTTGGAAAAACTTTTTACTATTATTTCAAAAATGTTAATTCTTCCGCTGCCACATTGACCATCAAACTTTATTGATCAGTTTATTTTATGATTGAGGTATTTTAATTATTTTAAAAAGAAAAAAATTTTAAATTTTCCGCAAATTTCCAAGTAAGGATTTTAGGCCTTTACATATATACTCAAAAAAACTAGTAAATTTGTGACATAAACGTATCATTCATGTAACCATGTAGGTAACATCATAACAAATCTTATAAAGCATGTAAACTTACAGATTGAGGCTTGACGACTAATCTTCCCGGCACTGATGGTGGCACAACCCTTTACAGAACCATTGCTCTGATACCAACTGAAACGTCCACTATTCGCGTTGCTTAAAAAGTACTAATTTTTTTTAACCTCTTATAAATTCGGACGACCATGTACAAAATAAGTAAAGTATTTTTTTGCACCATTTTTAAAATAAAACAACCAACTAGTATTTGAAAATCAAAGGAAATAGTCAAAACATAAAATCATCAAACGTATTACCAAACCTAAAAAGCAATAATTTGAAAAGTATAGCTCATACTAAAAAACCTCTCAAAAACCACTCAAAGTATAAATAAAAGTCGTAAAATCTTTAATGTAAATCATAAACTTAAAATTACAAGTGTTGAAAATAGAAGCGTTGGTCATCGGGTTATGTGCACCTTCAGTCCAGTCAGGTCAACCATCAAGATCTACATTAACATCATTATTATAACCACCTGCATCAATCACACCTAGTGAGTCTAAAGACTCAACACACCATAATCTTGATAACAAATAATACATATACAGATCACATGCAACAGTGAAAATACTTGTACATAAAATAACATTTTTCATGATCATTAAAACATAAACCTTTTCAAATAATCATAAACATATCTATATCATTCATCATTTTATCATAAAAAATTTCCTTTATCATCATAAGAATATAAGTTTTCCTTTTATTGAATTTGGATCGTTAATTGTGACTTTTGTATCATCATAAGGTTGATGGATCCATCTATCATATAACAACAGTACTGGGTGGCTGGGACATCAGCGACATTCTCACCCATCAACTGAGCCTTGGCCTATCATCATCATATGGAAATATGATCGTCAGGCTCCCTCTGGGGCCTTCTCCCATAGACGGGCTCCTTCTGGGGCCTTATCCCACGAATGAGCTCTCTCTGGGACCTTCTCCCATAAATGGGCTCCCTCTAGGGCATTTTCCCTCACGATATCCCCATTCATATTATCATATCATTATAATAGTCATAATTACTTCACCTCCTCCAATGTTTCACATTTTCATCAGTTTAAAAAAATCATGCATTTAATATCATTTTTCCTTTTAAAAACAAGAATACAACATTTCTTTTAACTTTATCGTTTCATCATAAATTCCATAAATAATCATAAAATTCCATAAACATTTAAAATAAAATTTTAGCATATAAATTAGCATTCAGATCAATGCCATGACGTTTACTAATTTTCGAGAGTAAAATTATCGTTTTACCCCTAGACGTAAAATTTCATGTTTTTGACTTTTTCTTAATTTCATTTACTCTAATATGTCCCAAATAATTATTTAAGTTTAAATTAATTTTCCCATAATTTCATTCAGCTTAAATACTATATTTTTTAATTAATCCTTAATTATTTGTTTTTAATGCGTTTTAATCACGAATAATTTCAAACTTTAATATAAAATTCCTAAATTTAAAACTTAGACTTTTTATATTATTAGCCCTCGTGAACCACGACTCGAACCCCGTGAGCCATGTTTCGATTTTATTTTCAAAAAGAAGACCCTAAACTCTCGAACCAACCCACCTTGAGCCATCTTGATTTTTCATCGAGCCAAGCTCGAGCCGGCCTGAGCCAACCTCGAGCCAACTCTTCCCTAGACCCTACTGAACCCTAAGAACCAAAGGACTCAGCCCCAAGCTTGAAAACCGAAGCTCCCCAACCTGCACATGCATGGCGGAGAACTCCTTATGTGTCCCACATCGGTTAGCAAGAGTTGTCTTGGGCAAAATATATATGAATTCACAATCCTCCTCTCATGAGCTAGCTTTTGAGGTGGAGTTAAGTGGATTCATATCATATGGTATCAGAGCCATACTCTTGACTGGTCATGTGGGTGCATGTTCCTGGAAGTGCCCTGGAGTGCGAGTTAACGAAGGAGTTGGCACGAGGACGTACAGTCTAAAGGGGTCGGAACTGGAAGTGCCCTATAGTGCGGGTTAACGAAGGAGTTGGCACGAGGACGTACAGTCTAAAGGGGTCGGGAATGCCTGGAAGTGCCCTGGAGTGCGGGTTAACGAAAGAGTTGGCACGAGGACGTGTAGTCTAAAGGGGTCGGAAATGATGTGTCCCACATCGGTTAGCAAGAGTTGTCTTGGGGAAAATATATATGAATTCACAATCCTCCTCTCATGAGCTAGCTTTTGAGGTGAAGTTAGGTGGATTCATATCAACTCCCCTATAGACTAGGACTCTTGTTTCGCACCTAGGACATAACCAACGAGCCAACCCTCAAACCAGCCCCTCAAGCACCCTCTTAGGACCCTAACCCCTAGACCTAGCCCAGCCCGAGCCCCTGAGCCCATGCGCGTTGCTGCACCAAAGGCGCGCAGCATGGCTCCTCTCGGGTGGGAGGATTCCTCCCCAACCCTTGACTCGTGTCCTATCATGGCTAGGACCCCCCTCCCTGACTCATACATGCCTTAGCTACCCCTGGTCCCAAGCCAAACCCAAGCCAAGCCTTTACTCACCAAGACCGAGCCCTCAAGACACACCCATGCATAATCGGTTCCAGCTTGTGTTCATGTGTGTGCAACATGGTTTCGTGCATGTTATATGACCCTAAAGCTTCGTATAAACAACCTTGATCATAATCGTAACATGGCAGCCCTCTTAAACACATATAAACATGATTTTTCATCAAATTCAAGCCTTAAAAATTTACATATGACATAAAACCGAAAATATTTCATGTTGCAACTTGTTTTCCATGCAAACGGATTTTAAATAATTACTATCTTGTGAATGATGAGTAAATATGAGAATATGACGTGCCTTTGCGTAGATTACACACGAAAAACATTTGGCGATGCGAAGAACTTTGACGTAGAAGACCCTAGGATGAATTTCTTCAAAACTGTGGCTATTTCCTCTTCAAAGTGGCGTGTGTGCGTGTGTCTTCTGATGGGAGGCTCCGTGTGGGTTGTGGGGGTAGGGGGCGTGGGTTTTAGGGTTTAATGGGGAGGGTTTTGTATATTATATATTTAATTAAACCACTAACAAGACTTAGTCCCACTAAGGAGGTTAATTAGGCTCATTAGTGCTTAATTAAAATATTAAAAATTCTTTTGTTTAATAAAGTTTGTGAATTTCTTAGCCGTGTTACTAAAACGTTCGTATTTTTGTTGAAAAACCAACACCGATAAAATTCACGTCCCGGCGTATAAAATCACTTCTGTAACGCCCTGAAAATTTAAAGGTCCACGCGAACCACATGCATACAAGTTATTAAATTCCTTGTGTATTTCAATTAATTGTTTTAATTGCATAAATTAATTATTTTGTGCATTTTGACATGTTTAAAAAATATTTTTCTACATGGTTGCATTAAAATGTATTTTTAAAAGTTATCCGAATTGCGATCAAGGAACGGAGACCGAGGGCTGAAAAATGAAAAATATTTTTATTAAATATTTGTTTTTTAATTACTTAAAATATGTGTGATGCTTTTTTATTTTTGAAAATATGGGGTTTTGAAGTGATTTTATAATCTGGGACATAAATTTTATCGGTGTTGGATTTTCAACAAAAATACGAATGTTTTTGCAACCTGGCTAATAAATTCACAAACTTATTTAAACAAAATTATTTTAATATATTAATTAAACACTAATGGACATAAATTACCTACTTAATGGGCCTAAGCCTTATTAGTGGTTTAGTTAAATATTTATAAGCTAAAACCTACCCTAAACCCTTCATGAAACCCACGCCCCCTCCCCACAAATCACACGAAATCTCCCTTCAGAAAACACAAGCACACACGCCACTTTCAAGAGGAAACAACCAAGGTTTTGAAGAAAATTCATCCTAGGGTCTCCTACGTCAAAGTTCTTCGCATCGCCATCGAATTTTCGTGTGTTTAAAACGAAAAGGCACGCCATAAATCTTTCTTTTCTCATCTATCACACCATACTATTGTTTTGAATTAATTTTGTAGGAAAACATGATCCCTTATTGAATAAATTCGTTTTTATGCATTCTTATATGATTAAGGTATGAATTTTTGTTCCAAAACTTAAATATGATTGCATGAATGGGTTGCCATCATAGGGACACCAAAAGGGAGAAGTTTAAGAGTGCTTAAGGGTACTTAGATCAAGGTTTAAGGGCTGTACATCACCATGGGACAAAGGAGACGGGAATTAGAATCCTTGTGTTACAAGGACTCTTCGGCTAGGGTTCACTAAGGCTTGCGGTGGCTTTTTGCTGTCAAGTGCACGTCCAGGGGGCTTAGGAGGGTGGTGACATGGTCTTAGACAAGTTGCATCAAGGCTGGAATGAGGGCTGGATCAGGATAGCTGCACACAACACATGGTCGAGAGTTTAATGGGATTAGGACTCGGCTTTGGGTGATTCAGGAGAGGAGGATGCGCGGGGATCTTTCTAGGTGAAGGGCTGGGCTCTTAACGGTCCTAGCCTCAAGCCAAGATGGACCACGGGAAGCTGGTAAGGGCTGGAGGAGAGTTAAACGCAGCTTGGGAGCTTCCTAGCGCGGCTGTGTGCGTGGAGTAGCAGTCTCCGTGTTGTCGTGCATGGGCAAAGGTGGCTGGGCTAAGAGGGTCCTAGAGGGGTCGGTTAAGGTCCTAGGAGGGTCGACCAGTGTCTGGACCAAGTGATTAAGGGCCGGAGCCGAAGTAGGAGGAGTTTGAATTATATTAGAATTAGGATTCCTTGTACAGAAATTCAGTAGCTGGTAGGGGCATGTTTAAGGGACGTAGTTGGCTTGTTTTGGGTGGAATATGGCTTATTTAGGTGTTATTATGGTTTGGTTTAAGTTTGGTCAAGTTTTGAGTCCATACGAGTCAAAACCGGGATATACGTCTATGTTTAAAAACGAATAGAGGAATCTATAGAAAAACAAAATTTAAAGCCAAAGAAATAATTATGGGAGTGTTTTAAGGTATTAAGATAAGTTTGGGACGAATTGGGACGTCGTTTGAGGTCTAAGGATGAATACAAAAAAATATGCTTCTAGGGGTAAAATGGTAATTTGACACCCGAAAATTAGTAAACGTTATGGCAGTGCCTTGGATGTTATTTTACATGCTAGTATGATTATTTTCAATGATTATGGATGTTTATGAATTTTTATATGTCAAAATGTTTATGAATTTTTATATGTTGAAACGTTTATTTTAAATGTTTATGAGTTAATATGTCAAAATGTTATTTTAAAATGTTTATGGATTTTTAATATTGTAAAATATTTATTTTAAACGATTATGAATTTTATGATCTAATATGTTATGATTTAAATGTTTGTGTTTTATGATTAAACGAAAACGTTAAAAGATATGTTGCATGCTTAGTTTAAAAGAAAAACGTTATATTCATGTTTAAATTTTATAAAGTGATGAGAATATGAAACGTTGAAGGAAGTGAAGTAATTGTGACTAATACGATGATATATTGGAGATATCGTGAGGTTGACGGTCCCAGTGGGAGCCCCGACGATCGTATTTCCATGGATACGAATATGTATACGATGATATGTTAATATGTAAGGCTAGGGCTCAGTTGACCGGTGAGAGTGTTTTTGATGTCCCTGCCACCCAGTACTGTGGTTACATATAGATGGATCCATCGCCCAACACGTAGACATAGACGTAGATGAACACGAAAGTCACAATTAACGATCTGAATTCAACGAAAAGGAAAAAGGAATACGTATATGTTGATGATAATACGTATATGAATATGTTGATGATGAATATGAATATGAATATGTTTATGAAAAGTTATGAAAATGTTTTGTTTAAAGTTTATGCATCATGAAAATGTTTACGAAAATGTTCATATTCAAGTTTATGCATCTTCATGAAAACGATATTTTAAGTACAAGTATTTTTACGCTGCATGTGTTCTATATATGTATTACTTGTTATCAAGATTATGGTGTGTTGAGTCTTTAGACTCACTAGGTGTGATTGATGCAGATGATTATGATAATAATGTTTATGGAGGTCTTGATGGTTGACTTTGCTGGACTGAAGATGCACATAACCCGAGGACCGACGCTAGTTTTCCGCACTAGTTATGTTTATGATTTTAAGTTATATTAAAAGATTTTACGACTCTTTATTATGTTTATGAGAGCTTTTGAGAGGTTATAGTATGAGCTATAATTTTCAAATAATGTTTTCAGGTTTGGTAAAATGTTTGACGCTTTTACGATTCGAACTATTTTCCTTTGGATTTTTAAAATGATAGTTGATTGATTATTTCAAAATGGTGTCAAAATATTTTTATGCATGTATAAGTGGGTTCGTCCGAAATAAGTTAGGATATAAAAATAATAATTTCTAGCACGTTTTAAGAAAACGAGTAGCAGACATTTCAACATCAAAACCTCTTATTTTCAAAAATAAGAAAAAGCATCAATCATATTTTAAATAATTTAAAACAATTATTTAATAAAAACATTTTCTATTTTTCAGCCCTCGGTCTCCGTTCCTCAATCACAACTCGAGTAATCCTTAAAAATACTATTTAATGCATGTACGTAGAAAAACTACTAAAACACCACATAAATGGGTCACATAATCAATTAAGCAATTAAAATCATTTATTTAACCAATTTTCATATTCTCTAGATTTGCATGCAGTTGGATTACGTCATCTTAATTTTGGACCTTACAGATCAACTCAAGAAGTCTATCACCGAATCTGGTGATAAAAAGAAACTTGTTGGAGTTAAAGCTCCATTAATCACTATTTATGGCCCAATTTATTTGCCATTTGCCAGACCCGAAGGCGTAGTGATTATAGAAAAGATTGAAGCAATTGAATCAGGACTGAGGATTCCTCATGTTCTGACTGACACAAAGGGAAAGGAAAAGATGACAGAAGAGTCCAGACCTACAAACGCAATTCAAACTCATATTTACCTAATATGGAAAGAGGTCAATGAGTTTTCTGAGAATAACCTAAAGACCTATGATGAATGGGTCAGGTTTAGGACTGAAATGTTTGCCAGGCAACTCCAGAAGAAATCATTTTTGAAGAAATTTATTGCCTTGGAAACTATAGTCCTGAAAATGGTCAAAGCGGCCTCAGTTGTTCAAGCGTTGCAGAGGAAGAAGTACTTCTTTGATTTAGTACGTGCAAAAAAGTTAGGACAAATGATTGTTCAGCTACGCCAAAATTATGATCCCACCAGTCCAACTGCCTTTAATGACAAAGCAGTTCATGATCAACTGGACTCGGATCTAATATCGCTGCAAATGGAGATTAATCATTGGGAACTGGATCAAAAACTGACTATTCCAGCAGATTCCCACAATCTTTCATCAAACGAACAAGCTGAACAATCAGTTTGACCGCAAAAGCCAACCCAGGAACCAGTTGCTGAATATTCTGAGAAAGTAACTGCTTCTTCTTCAAAGGATGTGCAACCGTCAATTTCTGCTCCTCAATCCTCAACTGCAGAACTTCAACTATATATTGATGCTGAATTATCATTGGCGAACATCGACGAAGTGATTAAATCTAATACAACTGATATTCTGCTGATCACTACTAAAGTAGTTGAAGAACAAATAGAAACTGAAGAACCAGCCTCACAGGCTATTTCTCAACCAACTGAAGAGCCAGTTCAGTCGACTACCACGACTGAACAGGCATTTGTCTCAATAACTGAAGAGGTGCCAGCTGAAAGGCCAACCTCAGGTTCAGTTGTTCAACCAACTGAAGACCCAACTGCTGATTCAGCTGAGCAACCAACTGAAGAACCAACTGCTGATTCAGCTGATCAACCTACTGCAAAGCCTTCAGATTCCACTGTTGTTCCGAATCTCTCTTCTTCTCCATAGCTTCAGCAGGAAGCTATACCAGCAGATGTTTCAGAAATGGTTAGTCTTGAAACTGCAACAATTGACAGGACCTTGGTGATCTTTAATCAAGAAAACCGGGGGCAGGAACCAGAAACCTCTGGAGCCATGTCTCCTGGTATATCAATTGAAACTGAGTCTATGTTCGAAGAAATTCAGGCTATTCAGACCAACCTTGTCAGTTTAATGACTTCCATTTCTGATATAAATTCAACCCAATTCATGCATACTATGAAGCTCGACTTTGTAAAGGAGCTCAGTCTGAGAAGACTACAGCAAATCACAAAGTATGTAACTTCTATATTTTTCCAAATGGAAGAACTTAGAAAAGACAGAGTATCAGCTGAAGCTCACTTCCAAACTCAAGCCTTGTTCACAAGACGCCATGATTTTTTTGGAAAACATTGTCTCAAAAAGAATGGATTTACTGCAAGAAATTCTGATGAATGCAGTTTCAAACCTCTACTCGGATGTTAGTCTACTATCCAAAAAGGTTGATGCGTTTGACAAAAAGGGGGAAGAGAAAGGAAAAAATCAGTAGGAACAATCTACAAAGAGATACAGCTAGAAGATATTTGGCAGACTTTGAAGATTATTTTAGTCAGTTAGAAGATTCTTTTATTCTTTCATTCTTTGTACGAATCTACATTGAAAGAGTTGTCAATAAAAGGTTATTTTATCTGTAATGAGTTCAGTTGATCAGTTCATAATTTCTAAGTTTTGTCAAATACCAAAAAGAGGGAAATTGTTGGAAACTGAATTTCGAAAGTTTGACAAACTGAGCGTTTATTGAACTAACTGATCAAGAAGACTGATAGAAACGGATATAAAATACGCAAACTATCAGTTGCCCTTAACTAAAGGTTAGTACGCAGATTTTCAAAAGGCAACTGGACTAGCAAACTGAACTACGCAGACAACTCCCCATCCACCTATTTCTTTGTTTAAACTCCCCATTTTCCTAAAATTTTCAAAAACATCCTTAATTTTATGATTTTGGCACGTGGCATTGTTATACCTATCGAGCCTGTTCTTGAAGGCATATAGCCCCAAAACATGTAGCTATGCAAGGTTTCAAGCCTATATACCATTCTTCAATGATCGATTTTTTTTAAAGGCCCATCATGCTTCCGTATAATGAAATTAACTGTTTACCTCTTTGACCGGAGTATCGTCGGGTTATATCCGCCGGATTTTACAGACTGCTCCTCACAGCCTAACCACGTAGTCGCAACAGATGGTTCCTGACGCAGATTCTTCAACAATATTTGGCACAATCCTGTTTCGTTTCCTACCTTATGGTGTATAGTAAAAGGCTCAATTTGAAATCATACATGAGAGGGGCAAAAATCCTTGGTTCTTTTATTCAAACATACAAACTATTATTACATAGTAACCTCCTGTAGAGGAGGAGAAACTTGTTTAGCTACTAATCGTACCTGAACTTACAGCACACATAAACTTGAAAGAAAATATTACAGATATTTTGAAGAAAAACGAAGAGGTTGAGTGAAGCCTTCATCTTCCTTCTACTTGCTTATTTATAGAAGTCCCTGATAGATTTGTAGTTCGGACTTCAAACTCTTGCTATAATATGATGCCTTCCAGCTGTGGTTGGCCCTATCTGGTTGAGTGGTTGAATGGTCCCTCCACTCAACTTGTCTTCTTCCTAGATTATTAATCTAAAAACAGCTCGTTCTTCGGACTTTATCTCCTGGCATAACCAGTAGATATGTGTTTGTATTATATCAGCTGAGATCTCGTTTCCTTCTTTTTTTAACAGTTTGCAGAGATCTGTATTATTTACCAGCTGATTTCTTATTCTCTTGATGCGTCTTTTAGAAACCTTTAGATATGGGAAATACATTTTCTTTAGGTTTCGAATTTTTCTTTTGTGTTTCTTTTCCCCGTTTTAGCTTCCTTTTATAGATGATTTTTTGGGGTTAAAGTTTCTTGTCTGTTTATTGGATTTCCTTTTTCTTTTAAAGATAAGGAATCCAATGGTCTTTTGTCCTTTACCACCGATTATTGGTGGTCCTTGTATTCCACTCACATGGTGGTCCTTTCTTTTTGTTAGTGGAATGGTCACATGTCCACTTTTGCTTTGTCGGGGAATCTTTGGCTTTCTGTGTCCCCGAGGAAATCGTGCTTGTGGTCCTTCCCACGTACTGGTGTCGGTAAAGTGTTCCCGATCAGATCTCGGCTCGAATCCTTTACCAAACTCCGGTTCTCTCTGGTTTTGGCATTCTGGACAGATGTTCTCCGACCATCTTCCCACATGTGCCATATTACAGAATTTTCGGCGAGTCTCTTTGCTTTCTGGCAGCTTTCTGTTCCACAGGAGATTTTTTTTCTTTTCGAACAGATCTTCTGCGAAGCTCGTTGTTTTTCCTATCATTGTATTCAACAAGAAAGATCCATTTACAGAATTTTAATAAAACTTAAATGGATACTTGACTTTGTCCATCTCTATTAGACAGACCCAAACTCCCCATGCTCTCCTGGTAGATATGTCATCTTCATTGAATGAAGAGACTAGGGGTGTTTCGTTTGTAGGAGGATCTTTGATGAATTTCTGGACATTCATGTCTGGCCTCTTTAACTTGATAAAATGAAAGGCTTCGTGTGAGCCTTTTCCTGTTGGTTCTGGTGCTGCAATGAAAAAATACAGTTTCAGAATATCTCCATTGGACAAATGATCATTGTACGTCCAAGTTTCATGTACTGCTTCCTGTATCCACTTTCCTAATGCTGAAATCTCCGGGAAGCTGGGTTGTAGAGCCCAAAATCAGTACACGTAAAACCCATGCATTTATTTAATTGATAATAATTTATTTTAATTTAAAATGAGTTTTAGCCATGCATGATTTATTTAAATGAATTATTTTAAATTATTTAAGTTTTTGTGATGCACCTTAAAATATTTCTCGAGTTTTATGTTTCAGGCGATTATTCGAGGCGGGATCGAGGAAAAGAGACCAGTGACGATTTTTGGTAATTTTAAAACATGGTATTTATTTAAAGTTAAGAATGGGGCATTTTAAATAATTTATTTAGTTTTTATCATTTTAAAGTCTAAATTATCTATTTAGCTATTTTATGATTTATAAACTTTTATAAGTTATGACACTTGTGCAAGTTATTTTAAATTTAGAGATTTTATTAATTATGGGAGAGTTAGTATTTTAAATTAGCTTGTTAATTATTAATTAAGAAAATTTTCTCCTGATTAACACTAATCACATGCACACACACTTTTACACACAGTAAATAACGGCTAAAACACACACACACTTCATTATTCAGATTCTATTATTTTGAGAGGAGAAAACTAGGGTCCTTAGTAGAGAGAGCAGCCGCCCCCTCCCTCGGATTTTCCAGCAAGATTTCGTTGAGTTTTCTTCAAAGAAAATAGCGCCACGTTCATCCCGGATCCTCTCTCGCATCCTTCTCGCTTTGGCATCGTCGTTTCGGTAACGTTAAAGATTACAAGGCATGTATATACTCCCATTTCTGCATCAATCTTGTCATAGTAATGATTTTTATGTTTATTGTATGAAAAACATGTGTATGTTATGAAGAAGGTTGAGCAAATATGGTTGGATCACTTTTGTAACTGTTTTTGGATCTCAAAACACGAATTTGCTGTCATTATAATTACTGCAATTTTTCGGTCTATTTTCTGGAAAGACTTTCATCATATAAAACGTAGAACTTTTCAATACCTTCGATTTGACAGTAAATTCGAAATATTGGATAAGAAATGAGTGAGTTATGATCGTTTTGTGGGACTGTTAAAATTTCGTTTTCTGAAAATATATGCTATTGATGTGTTCTTGAAGTTTTATTGTTGCAGGCTTCGTTGGGGATCGATGGGTGATCGCTGCTGCGTTTAAGTATGTCGAAAATGATGTTGGGATGATTGTAGGTGTTTCGTTTCGTGTCGTTAGGCACTTGGTTGAATTAGAAGTCGTAGGAATTGTTTTGGTGTCAAAGGTCGTGTTCATGGATTGGGTTGCGTTGTATGTGAGGTGTAGTTGTTTGGGGCGTTGTTTGAGTTTGAATAAGTGTCATAGCATCCTAGGATGGGTCTCGAGGCATTGGTTCATGGTCCATATGATCGAGATAGGAGGAATAAGCCTTAAGTGTAGTGTTTCTTCGTTGTTTCGCGATTCCACCACCTACACGGACCTGTAGACGGACCCCGCCACGAGGTCCGTGCACTTTTTCTTCAAAAAAAACGATTTTCCAGTACCTACACGAACCCCGTCCGTGTCTTTTATAAAAAAAAAGTTCCTTTTTTTAGTGATTGTCTTGGGGTTTGATGTTATGATTTAGTACGATGATTAAATAAGGTCGTGTCCCTGGAATTTTAGAAGTCCTAAGGAAAATGAATGAGCTTGGGTGTAAGCATGGTTATTATATCTAAGTTACGCAAGTTAAGTATTTAAATTAATGTTAGTATGTGCAGCAGTGGTCCCAAGCGAGATCCAACGAATCTCTCAACACCAAGTAAGTATGTTCGACGTGCAAAGAAAATACTTTTAAGTTTTTGAGGTATACTAAATGTCTTATGACCAAATTATGTATGGGATTGGAAAGCGGTAAAGTATGACCAGGGACCAATCCACCCCGTTAAATTATGAACGGGTTTAGATCAGGATTGAAAAGCGGTAAAGTATGACCAGGGACCAATCCACCCGTTAAATTATGAATGGGGATCTCATGTATGTGGCAGTGGATCTTCCCTGTCAGCCCAGTACTATGGTTTAGTCTGTTCAGGCGTATTTATGTATGAGTCACTTGCTTTGAAACATGCCTCTACGCAAAATTATGTTATGTATGCTCAAGTATGTATGAAGTAAGCATGTTTAAGAAAAGTTTATGTTGATGGCACGTCTAAGTATGTATGTACGTATGCTCAAGCTTTTATACGCGTGTTAAATTTCCAGTATGTATGACCTATTTTAAAGTCGCATGTGATTTATTACGTATTACTCGTTACTCCCAGTGTATACGTGTTGAGTTTTTAGACTCACTAGACTTGATCGATGCAGGTGAGGATTACTATGAGGAGACAAGGGGTGGGGACCAAGGAGCTGGCTTGGGTTGAGCAAGAGGCTAGACTCGAGGACCGCCCAAGTTTTAAGTTTTTATGAAAAGTCAAATACTCTGATTTCACGCTACTGGTTATGAGATTTTGAACAACTACTTTTGTCAAACTTTATTTTAGATCTTTTGTTGCAACTACTTTTGGGACGTACAGTTTATTTTATCGAATTTTGAAGGTTCGCTTTTTATTTAAGAAAATTTTTAATTTTTCCGCAAATTTTAAGTAGTAAAAAGTACGGTACGTTACAGTTGGTATCAGAACGGTGTTCTTGTAAAGGGTTATGCCTACTGCCAGTTGCGAGAAGCTCACGAAGCCACACCTCAAGTCTGTAAGTTTTAAAGTTTTGAATTATGTTATGTATTAAGCGTTAAGTCATGATTTCAGCATGTCCATGTTTTAAGTTCGATTTACGTGCATCTTATGCTATTGATATTATGTTCATGCATATTGGGTTTACGTGTTGGGTAAATTGTTGGAACAGTATGCCTCCTAGACGCATAATTAACCGGGAAACAAGGGAAGATGATAGAGAGGCTCGAGTGGAGGGGAGAGACGCTCCTCCTCCACCACCGCCAGATATGCAAGCCCAGATGCTTGCAGGTATGACTCATTTCTTCGCTCAATTTGCAGGGAACCAGGCTGCAGTTGATACGGGGGCTAGGCCCAGACCAGAGGCTGTGTACGAAAGGTTTAGGAGGATGGATCCTAAGGAGTTCGCGGGGGACTACTGACCCGATGATAGCTGAAGGATGGATTAAGTCCATCGATGTGATTTTCGCTTTCATGGAGCTGCAGGATGCAGGCAGAGTTAGGTGTGCCACCTTTTGTTGATAGGGGAAGCCAGGCTATGGTGGGAAAGTGCGTCTATGTCGGTTAATTTGCAGACTTTGACTTGGAACGGTTTCAAGGAGGTCTTTTACTCCAAGTACTTCACTAAGGAAGTACGCTCCAGATTGACTAGGGAGTTCATGACGCTGCGACAGGGAGACAACAACATGGCAGACTTCGTCAGGAAGTTCGAAAGAGGGTGTCACTTTGTGCCCCTGATAGCTAATGATGCCCAGGGGAAGCTGAGGCATTCATGGATGGTTTGCGGCCGATCTTGTGCCGTGATGTCAGGGTTGCTGGTCCTACTACCTATGCTATTGCCGTATCTAGAGCCTTGGCGGCAGAGTAGGACCAAAGGGATATCGAGAGTGCTAGGCAGAGCAAGAGGCCCTATCAGGCACCTCAGCAGCAACAGCAGCAGAGAACCCAGTTTAAGAGTCCTTTCCAGGGACAGCAGGGGAAGAGGCCATTTCAAGGACTGCCGAAAGGCAAGGGTCTTATTCCTCAACAGAAGGCTCCTCAGAGGCCCGTTGAGTACCCAGTGTGCCCAAAGTGCAACCGCCAGCATCCGGGGCAGTGTTTATATGGGTCAGGCAAATGTTTCAAATGTGGAGTTAGTGATCACATGCTAAAGGAGTGCCCTTAGTGGAGGCAGCCAACCCAGGGAACAGTTTTCGCCATGCATGCTCAGGAAGCGAACCCAGACACGACACTATTGACCGATAAACTTGTTTAATTAAGCACCGTATTATTTGCCATGCATGTGTTGGAATTTATTTGGGTTTATTAGTGTGCTAGTTAATACTTTGGTGACTTGGGATATAAATTTCTTTTATTCTTGAGGCTAAGATTAGAATTTTAGGATATAAGTTTTGTGTTGTGCTATTGTCTCTCAGGGAACATTTTCATAAAAAGAGTCGCCACAAAGGCCCTGATAGACTCAGGGACCACCCACTCTTTTATTTCAGAGACATTCGCTAGTCACGTGGACGTCAAGTCTATTGGATTCGACGTGAGCTATTCAGTGACAGTCCCATCAGGGAAGAATTGTCAGCTACTAGTGTGGTCAGAGGACATCGATCTTGAGCTGCAGGGCCACCTAGTGTATGCCGATCTGATTGTGCTGCCAATGCCAGAGTTTGATATCATTCTGGGAATGGACTGGCTGACGAGAACAGAGTTCTTATTGATTTTCAGAAAAGGTCAGTGTTAGTAAGACCTTTGGGTATGGAGCAGTTTCTCTTCGAGCCAGCTAGATGGAGGAGTTTCTCTCGCATGATCTCTTGCATGCAGGCGCGGAGACTCATTCACAAAGGGTGTCAGGCTTTCTTGGCCAGTGTTATTTCTGCACCTGACGTACTCACTCCGTCATTAACTGTTGTACAAGTAGTCAGAGTTTTTCCTGACTTCTTTCCAGATGAAGTCATTTGCCTCCCACCAGAGAAAGAGGTGGAGTTCGCCATTGACCTTATGCCAGGAACCTTGCCAATCTCAAAGGTACCGTACCGGTTAGCTCCAGCTGAGATGTTAGAGCTCAAACAGCAGATTCAGGATCGAGGACTTGTTCGATCAGTTGCAGGGAGCTACAGTGTTCTCTAAGATAGATCTTCGATTGGGGTATCACCAGCTGAAGGTGAAAGATGCAGATGTTCATAAGACAGCCTTCAGAAACAGATATGGGCAATACGAGTTCTTAGTGATGCAGTTTAGACTGACGAATGCTCCAGCAATTTTCATGGACCTCATGAACCGAGTATTCTAGCCCTACCTGGACCAGTTCGTCATAGTGTTCATTGATGATATTCTCATTTACTCGAAGAGCCATAGGAGCATGTTCAGCATTTGGGTACAGTTTTGCATGTCTTGCAGAGTCGTAAGTTGTTTACAAAATTTAGTAAGTGTGAATTTTGGCCGGAGAAGGTAGCATTTTTGGGTCATATAATATCCAGCAGCGGTATCGAGGTGGATCCAGCTAAGGTAGCAGCAGTTAAGGAATGGGTTGAGCCGAAGAATTCGTCAGAGATCCGCAATTTCCTAGGCTTAGCAGGCTACTACAGGAAATTCATTCAGGGATTTTCTTCGATAGCAGTACCACTCACTTCATTGACTAAGAAGAATGCTAAATTCATCTGGAGTGACGAGTGCCAGAAGAGCTTTCACACTTTGAAGCAAGCTCTTATCACAGCGCCAGTGTTAGCCATGCCAGCAGGTCAAGGCAATTTTGTGTTGTACACCGATGCATATAAGCTTGAGTTAGGCGCAATGTTGATGCAGCATGGTCGGGTTATAGCTTATGCTTCCAGACCGTTGAAGGTGCATGAGAAAAACTACCCAACTTATGATCTTGAGTTAGCTGCCGTTGTCTTTACGTTGAACATATGGAGACATTACTTGTACAGCGAGAAATGACAGATATTTACTGACCACAAGAGTCTCAAGTATATCTTCACGCAGAAATAATTGAATATGAGACAAAGACGGTGGTTGGAGTTGATAAAAGACTACGAGTGTGAGATTAGCTACCATCCAGGGAAAGCTAACGTCATGGCAGATGCCTTGAGCCGAAAGGTTGCAGTCATAGCACAGTTGTCGGTACAGAGACCTCTTCAGTATGAGATTCAGAGGTTTGGGTTCGAGGTTTATCCCAAGAACAGAGCTCCCAGCCTATCTAATCTGACAGTCAAATCCGATTTGCTAGACCAAATCCGTAGATGACAGCCTTCAGACGAGCAGTTGCAGAAATGGAGGCTGAAAGACGAAGCCAAGGGCAGTGTACTCTACACAGTGTCCGATGGTATTGTGAGATACAGAGGTAGAATGTAGGTGCCTAATGTTGATTCGATCAGAGAAGACATCTTGTCAGAGGCATATGCGTCTCCGTATTCCATCCACCCAGGAGGTACTAAGATGTAAAAAGACTTGCAGATTCTGTATTGGTGGCCAGGTATGAAGAGAGACATCCGCCGATACGTATCAAAATGTCTCACTTGTCAGCAAGTGAAAACTGAGCATCAGAGACCAGCAGGAATGCTTAAGCCACTCCCTATCCCCGAGTGGAAATGGGAGAATATCACTATGGACTTTGTTGTTGGATTGCCAAGGTCAATCAGGGGATCCAATGCTATTTGGGTATAGTGGATCGACTAACTAAGTCGGCACACTTCTTGCCAGTGAAGATGACTTTCTCCATGACGCAGTATGCGGAGCTTTATATCAGGGAGATAGTCCGATTGCACGGAATCTCAGTTTCTATTGTGTCCGACAGGGACCCGAGATTTACTTCGTCCTTCTGTTAGAGTTGCATACAGCCATGTAGACGAAGTTGCTATTCAGTACAGCGTTTCACCCACAGACAGATGGCTAGTCTGAGCGTGTGATACAGATTTTGGAAGACTTCCTAAGAGCTTGTGTGATTGACTTCCATGAAAATTGGGAATCTAAGCTACATCTAGTGGAGTTTACCTACAATAATAGTTTTCAAGCATCAATAGGTATGGCTCCGTACGAGGCATTGTATGGAAGGAAGTGCAGATCACCAATTCATTGGGATGAGGTTGGCGAGAGAGCAGAACTTGGTCCAGAGATAGTTCAGCAGACTGCAGATGTGGTGGTCAAGATTCGAGACAGAATGAAGACCGCCCAGAGTCGCCAAAAGAGCTATGCTGACAAGAGGAGGAGAGATCTCGAGTTTGCCGTAGGTGATCACGTTTTTGTAAAGATAGCACCTATGAAGGGTGTTATGATTTGGGAAGAGAGGCAAGTTGAGTCCGAGGTTTATTGGACCTTTCGAGATTCTGGACAGAGTTGGGACACTAGCCTATCGTGTTTCCCTCCCGCCGAATCTGGCCGGGGTACACAATGTGTTCCATGTTTCGATGCTGAGGAAGTACCTAGCTAATCCTTCGCACGTTTTGAGCTATGAAACCGTTACAGTTGGCTCCAGACCTGTCATGTGAGGAAAGACCCATCCAAATCCTAGACAGACATGAGCGGAGACTTCGGAACAAGGTGACCAAGCTGGTCAAAGTCCGGAGCTAAATCAATCAGTGGAAGACGCCACTTGGGAGACAGAAGCGGATATGAGGAACCGCTACCCAGAACTGTTTGGTAAGATTTAATTTCGAGGACGAAATTTAATAAGTGGGGGAGGAACTGTAGAGCCCAAAATCAGTACACGTAAAACTTATGCATTTATTTAATTGATAAATAATTTATTTTAATTTAAAATGAGATTTAGTCATGCATGATTTATTTAAATGCATTATTTTAAATTATTTATGTTTTTGTGATGCACGTTAAAATATTTCTCGAGTTTCATGTTTCAAGCGATTATTCGAGGCGGGATCGAGGAAAAGAGATCGGTAACGATTTTTGGTAATTTTAAAACGTGGTATTTATTTTAAGTTAAGAATGGGGCATTTTAAATAATTTATTTAGTTTTTAGCATTTTAAAGCCTAAATTATCTATTTACCTATTTTATGATTTATAAACTTTTAAAAGTTATGACACTTGTGCAAATTATTTTAAATTTAGAGATTTTATTAAATAGGGGCGAGGTTAGTATTTTAAATTAGCTTGTTAATTATTAATTAAGCAAACTTTTCTCCTAATTAACACTAATCACACGCACACACACTTTTACACACACTAAATAACGGCTAAACACACACACACTTCATTATTCAGATTTTATTATTTTTTAGAGGAGAAAACTAGGGTGCTTAGTAGAGAGAGCAGCCGCCCCTCCTTCGGATTTTCCAGCAAGATTTCGTTGAGTTTTCTTCAAAGAAAATAGCACCACGTTCGTCCCGGATCGTCTCTCGCATCCTTCCCGCTTCGGCATCGTCATTTCAGTAACGTTAAAGATTTAAAGGCATGTATATACTCTCGTTTCTGCATCGATCTTGTCATAGTAATGATTTTTATGTTTATTGTATGAAAACATGTGTATGTTGTGAAGAAGTTTGAGCTAATATGGTTTGGATCACTTTTCAAACTGTTTTTGGATCTCAAAACACGAATTAGCTGTTATTTTAATTACAGCGATTTTTCGGTCGGTTTTCCTGGAAAAAATTTCAACAGATAAAACGTAGACTTTTTGATACCTTCGATTTGAAAGTAAATTTGAAATATTTGGATAAGAAATGAGTGAGCTATGATTGTTTGTGTGGGTCTACTCAAACTGCATTTTCTGAAAATATATGATATTGATGTGTTCTTAAAGTTTTATTGTTGCAGGCTTCGTTGGGATCGATGGATGATCGCTGCTGCGTTTAGGTATGTCGAGAATGATGTTGGGATGATTGTAGGTGTTTTGTTTCGTTTCTGTAGGCAATTGGTTGAATTAGAAGTCGTAGGGAATTGTTTTGGTGTCAAAGGTCGTGTTCATGGATTGGGTTGCCGTTGTATGTGAGGGCATAGTTGTTTTGGGGGCATTTGTTTGAGTTGAATAAGTGTCATAGCATCCTAGGATGGGTCTCGAGACATTGGTTCATGGTCCATATGATCGAGTTAGGAGGAATAAGCCTCTAAGTGTAGTGTTTCTTCGCTGGTTCGCGATTCCAGCACCTACACGGACCTGTAGACGGACCCTGGCACGGGGTCCGTTGCACTTTTTCTTCAAAAAATCGATTTTCCATTACCTACACGGACCCCGACACGGAGTCCGTGTCCTTTATAAAAAAAAATTCATTTTTTTAGTTATGTCTTGGGGTTTGATGTTATGATTTAGTACGATGATTAAATAAGGTCGAGTCCCGGGAATTTTAGAAGTCCTAAGGAAAATGATGAGCTGGGTGTAAGCATGGTTATTACGTCTAAGTTACGCAAGTTAAGTATTTAAATTCATGTTAGTATGTGCAACAGTGGTCCCAAACGAGATCCAACGAATCCCTCAACGCCATGTAAGTATGTTCGACGTGCAAAGAAAATACTTTTAAGTTTTTTGAGGTATACTAAATGTCTTGTGACCAAATACTGTATGGGATTGGAAAGTGGTAAAGTATGACCAGGGATCAATCCACCCCGTTAAATTATGAACGGGTTTAGATCAGGATTGGAAAGCGGTTAAAGTATGACCAGGGACCAATCCACCCGTTAAATTATGAACGGGGATCTCATGTATGTGGCAGTGGATCTTCCCTGTCAGCCCAGTACTGTGGTTTAGTCTGTTCAGGCATATTTATGTATGGGTCACTTGCTTTGAAACATGCCTCTACGCAAAAGTATGTTATGTATGCTCAATATGTATGAAGTAAGCATGTTTACGAAAAGTTATGTTGATGGCACGTCTAAGTATGTATATACGTATGCTCAAGCTTTTATACGCTGTGTTAAAGTTCCAGTATGTATGAACCTATTTTAAAGTCGCATGTGATTTATTACGTATTACTCGTTCCTCCCAGTGTATACGTGTTGAGTCTTTAGATCACATAGACATGATCGATGCTGTTGAGGATGACTTTGAGGAGACAATGGGTGGGGACCAAGGAGCTGTCTTGGGCTGAGCAAGAGGCTAGACCCGAGGACCGCCCAAGTTTTAAGTTTTTATGAAAAGTCAAATATTCTGATTTCACGCTACTGGTTATGAGATTTTAAACAACTAATTTTGTCAAACTTTATTTTAGATCTTTTGTTGCAACTACTTTTGGGACGTACAGTTTATTTTATCGAATTTTGAAGGTTCGCATTTTATTTTAGAAAATTTTAAAATTTTCAGCAAATTTTAAGTTGTAAAAAGTACGGTACGTTACATGGGTGAAGTTGTATAAACTGAGGCAAGAGCCCCAAATTTATACCAAGCCTTGACCTCCTTTGGATATGAATTTTTTTCATCCATACCCTAGGATATTTTCCGGCAACATCAACTCGAACCATGGCTGGGTTGATGTCAATTCTTGTATTCAATTTCTCCCAAGTCTATTGCAAAACCTGGAATGGAGAAATTGGAGTTTCATTAATACCAACCTTAGCTTTGCCCCTGTCAGTATTGGGTCTAAGTTTGATCTCCCCCTCTTCAATCCCCGAGGTGAAGGGTTGACTTGAAGACTCTAGATTGAAATCTGGAGTTTCAATTTTGTGTTTGGCCGACTCATCATAAGATGATCCTGGCTTAACACTTGTACTACGGGTACTTGAATCCCCTGCTCCAGGTATAGAGTCCTGTACTCGAAAACTCTCCATTCGGGAAACCAATGGCTTCTCGATGCCATGGAGGATAGGCCTTTGTGTTACAGACCATAAAGTAATAAGCCTGTAAACATCATGTAATTCGGTCAGAGTCAATTCTCTTATCCGCTTGTTGAAGCCTTCCCGCAATTTCTGCGTTTAGTGCTAACTTGTTAAACTCGGTTTGAAGCATTTCAAGGTGTTCCTCAAATGCCTTTGCATGTTGATAATAGCATCAATGTCAATTCTGTCAATCTCTTGTTAAAAAATCTGCAAGAATATTTCGTGAGATTTAATAATAATTATATCAAAAATATAATTTTGACATAAAGTTTGTCTTCTTAAAAGACTAGCTTTTTCTGGTTTGGATTCAATCTTATTTCTCAGAAAAGCTTTCACCTGTGTATTATCAACTTTCAAAATAAATTTCTTTGCTAGTAAAAATAATGGCCATTTTTCAAAAGCCATTTTTACTACATAGAATTTTTTTCGTTGATATGTCATCTTATGGCTTCTGCATCTGAGAATAGTCCACTGCAATATCTGCATGGCTGTTCTCCATCTGGAGTGAGCTTTGTTAAGACTGCCGACCACCAATGATCACTGGCATCCGTATATAATACCAGATCCTCATCTTGAGGAATAGCCATTTTCGGAAGATTTTATAAATCTCCTTTAACTGGACAAGTCCTTCAGTGTGTTCTTTTTTCCATATAAATCTTGCATCTTCCTTTGATAATGGACTAAACAAAACACCTTCCTGTGTTTTGCTAGGTTTTTTATTAACATCCAGCAAAATGAACAACTCCTAGGAAACTTTGAAGTCGTTTCTTTTCTTTTAACTCGTTTGGAAAATTTTGCACCTTTTCTACTATATGATCTTGCAAAATTATTCCAGACTCATTGATTTATATTCCGGAATTCAATCTTTCTTTTGGCAAAACTGCTTTTTTTTCTGATAAAACCAGTCATTCCTTTATACAAACATCGGAGAAAATCTCTAAATGCTTAATATGTTCTTCCATATTTTTAGATGCAATTAAAACATCATCAATATAGACAAACATAAATTTGAAATAGTCTTTAAATAGTTTATCCATCTTTCTTTGAAATATTTGTGGTGATGTAATGCCCGAGATTATATCCTGTTAATCCGATATTAATTGATGAATTGATGTGATTATAGAAGGACCACTCCGAGACAAGATTTGAAAAAGACATGATTATATGTGTGAGACCAGAAGGTCTAGCGCATATGAGCGGAGACGAGGTGCGCATATGCGCGAGCTGCTATATGCTGAGACAGTAAGTCTCGCGCATATGCGTGAGCAAGATTTATGTACAAGCGCTGAGACAGTAGGTCTCGCGCAAATGCGCGAGACAAGGCGCGCATATGCGCGAGCTGGTGAAATGCAGAAGTGCCGAGACAGAGAGTCTCACGCATATGCGCCGGTGATGGAAGCGCATAAGCGCGAGACATGTGTATGAAAACGTGACACTTGCCTTGCCATGCATCTTAACATGTAATCTCTCCTTAATTTCATTTAGAATCTTCAAAGAAACCGGGGAAAGCTCCATAGAAAAATTCTCCAACTTTTTCTCAGATATTAGAATTGTGAGTGTGCATGATCCGACCGTCAGAATTTCAATCCGAGTTTAGTTCCGTGCTCCTCTCGTCAAAGGCTTCAAAAGTATGTGAGTTTATTTACTTTTCAGATTGGTTCGAAAATTTATTGTTGGGGGAAATCATAATTTGAGTTAATTATGTGTTTCAGAGATTTTGGTAATCGTATAATCAAAACTAGACTGAAGAACGGACAGTTTATGCAATTTTTATCAATTTTCAGCCTATATTGAATGAGATTGTACAGATTTGATATTATGGATTGAAATTTTAATTGATTATGAGCTGTGAATATATTTGTTGATGTCTGAGTTGCTGGATATATCGAGATTTGTGTTGTTATGCCGTCAAAACAGAATTAGATTGAGTTCTGATCATATCCAGTATTGCCTTGAGTTGTATGTGATATTGTACTTCTCGAATATGTCATTCCAGATTTGGTATTGAAGGCTTCGAAAAACTATCAAAGCCAGATTGAGGTTTGAATCAACCAAGAACTACGAAAAAAAGTATAAATCAATGTTAAACCGGGAGATACAACTCGAGTAAGAGATAGCTTGAGTTTCCCAAAACCACATACTTTATTGTATTGCTTTGATGTGTTTGCAATTCTTGAGATTGATATGCTTAATTATTGAGTTATAGCAAGCATGCATTTGAGTCTTTGGCAGAGGTGCCAAGTCACTGGACTTTTGGTTAATATCGATGTGCTTAGGAGAAGATCGACTCCTATTGTAGAGATTCGATATAGTGGGCCAAAGTCTGGGAATAAGAGCGTACCACCATCTAACTGGGAAGAGAGTAGGTGGGAGACTTGTTACGTTCTTATTCAAACGGGATCCCTAGATAAGAGCGAGTCAAAGAGTAAGAGTTACAGATTTGTATAGATTTATGATTTCGTAGATTATGATACATATTGTTTTACAAATGTTATATTCTTTTGTATAGTTTATATGAAATTCATGTATACGTTGTTTATACTGAGAAATATGTTTCTCACCGGAGTTATCCGGCTGTTGTTGTGTTTGTATGTGCATGACAATAGGTGGGACAGGATCAGGGTCGAGAAGAGGATGAAAGATCGCGATTAGAGTGGAGATCCGGGCCTAGATGTAGAATTGATTTTCAACAC